>NT_177864.1:1170813-1172554 GCF_000188095.3 Bombus impatiens | reverse complement strand
GTGGTAATGACAAAATCCGCAATCACTTAGTTGCCAACCCAATAAAAACGAAAGCCGCTTTAAGTAAAAGCATCGGTCGGCTTTAATAATTTTGAAACTGACGAAATTCTGTGGCAGAGCCTGCCGGCTCTTTTATACAGATTCATGTCAAGATGCACTTTGTGAACGTTCAGCGACGACGGCACACCGAAGAGACGCATAGACGCACATATAATGGGGCTGTGACGAGAGTGCCAACATCCATTTTAATAATTTTGAAAAGGAGTAATTCGAAAGCACGGCTTAATCTGCGAGACATCAGTAAGATTGCGAAACGTGCCCACCTTGACGCGGATTACGTGGACGTTAAAATCTCTGCCAAGTATACTTTAAACGCGATATTTTTTAACACATAATACGATACGGTACGGCCATGCAGTAGCGCACTTATCTGTTTAAGACCTATGACCTAACCGCCCATGTCGAGAAATAGGCGTGTTACGACTTAAAAATAACTTCCACGTTACCTCCTTAATGAGGTCACGTAATTCCACGCAAACCGATTCTCTAAAACAAAACGTTCGACAATGAAGTTGCAATCGACACGTAGAAAGACAGAAATAACCGACATTTCACAATTTCCTCTATTATCGTTCTATGGAAATAAGAGGAACGACAAAGTAGCTTTTAATACGCGTTACACGTATCGAGCACAAATTGCGAAATAACGGCAAACATCGTATATTATTTATTATATGATAGATGATTTACGCTGCAAATTATTTTACATTCGAATGGAATTCGATTTGCCACGTACTTTTTTTTCTTTAGGTTTTGGATCGTTTAACTTTTCGGAATTTCATCCCCACAGTGTTCAGGAAATTCAGACTTTTTGAAGGAATTCAACGTCGGAGGCCACCCCTCGAGAAAAAAAGAAAGGAATTGAAAGGCTCTGTCACGTTGTTTGCACGAGCGCAGCCCTCCTGTTAGTCAATTCAGCGAAAACACGAAAGAGGTGGAGAAGAAACAAGAAGAAAGCGAAGAAAAAAGAGCCGGATGGGAAGGGTTGACAGAAAGAGCTTTTTTGCCGGGATGCTATCGTTCAATCAAACAAACGTCCGACTTCCTGTCGTCGTCGCAATTCCGCTCTTTGTCCTGAAATTTCGCGCACGTCCATTGAAGAAAAAGCTATTCTACGCAAAAACATAACATCCGATCGACATGTTAACCCGCGACTGCACTCGAACCTCCCTGCTATCCGCAAGATCTATGATCCGTATGTTCTACTATCCAAGAGTTCCCCTATCTAAACGTTTTATTTTTATTAACGGAACAATATTTTTGGATTCTGTCCTCTTCCGTCATACAGGGTGAGTAAATAAGGAATACCGTCTATGGCTCTATGGAAACAGGTTTTTAACGAATTATGTCGCACTTGAAGGAACTCGTCGGGTGGATGCAATTTTATTTTTTTATACCTTGTATTTTCTGCGACATCAAGATGACCTCGCTTTCTTTGATAGTCGCCGTATATATTTTATCACATTACTCGATTCAACTGGACATTCTTTACAAAAGAGTATTAACCTATTTGCACCGGAGAGCCGTTAGTTCGACAGATATTTTATCTGTCTAATTTGTCAAATTTAACACATGGGAGAGAAAGACAGCGCAAACACAAGGTTACCGTTTCACGTTTTTGCCCGTCTTTCATACGTTAAATTTATACTTGCGCAAATGTCAATTCTACTTCCTTGGGGGG
>NT_177864.1:1114560-1170682 GCF_000188095.3 Bombus impatiens | reverse complement strand
GGGGGGGGGGGGGAGAGTAATTCGTACAAAATAAGGCATGTTTTTGTGAATTATTTGTGACGATAAATTAGCCGCAAATTTGCGCAAAATCGGCTAATTTATCCCTTCAAAGTGTTCCGAAAAAGTGAAAAATTGAAATTTCGAAAAACCCTCGCAGCTTTACCTGGGGAAAACTGTTAGCTAACGAATGAACTTTGATTTTTTGATTTCAGATGATCCAGCGCCAAGCTATGAGCAATTCTACCTTTTTCCGAGACACGTCCGAATGATTACTGCCATTGCCGTATTTTTTAATATTTCTGCGTGAAAATTTTACACAATATTCTTCGAATGTCATACTTTAGTATACTATTGATTTTAATAAAGAGATTTTAACTGTGTCGTCACAAATAATTCACAAAAACTCGAGAGGAGAAGGTTAAAGGACAAATTACGTAATGCACTCTAACGACACGAAACTTGTGGGTTTGGCTTTAGATCATAGTAAGCTACGGTATATATAACTAAGCAGCTTATTACGAATGTACACCACCCAAGTAGGAAAATGACGCTTACACGAAAACAAGGTCGAATTGCTCCTTCGTCCTGCGTTCGTCGTTGAACCGAGCTTGAAATTTGACGAGGTGCCCGGTATGTTGGGATCGTACGATCGTTTCACGGTTTTGCAAAGCTTCTGTTGCGTGGGCAAACACACGAAGATCGTGTGGGTTGGAAGTCCAAGTCTCGCCAACGCTAGTTTTGCTACGGTTTCCAAGGCTAAGCCGTGAGGGAGAAAAAAAAGCAGACGAGAGAGCATGTACGAAGAAAGGCGACCAAACGAGCACTCAGAATTTTATGACATCGCAAACACGTGCGAGTAACTGAGAATTACATCTAAATTGCTCTTATAAACGATATTCATGGAGAATTTTATGGCCAGAAGGAAGCCGACGCGATTCTCGATAGATATAATGGAATAAGATATTATAGCAAGATGCGTACAGTGTTATTATTTATAAAGAGCAAAGTTATATCGTGCATAGTTTATAAAATTTGCATTACGAGCGTAACAGATAAAATTCAATAGGCGAATAAAGTGTGGAAAAATGTTATTCCAACGTAACGAATACAGGTGATTGCATTGAATTAGCGTCTCTTTTACTATCAGAATCGTTTGGGTAAAATTGGAAAAGTGATTATTATAAATTACTCGTAACGAGTCGTAATCGTGAAACAAGAAGTTGCATAAATATTTTATAAAATATCTCCGCTGTTCGATACGAGATGATTTGAAAATTCATTTTGACTTTTTCCTTCTGTTCCGGATAACATCGTCCGATGCTAATTAGATAGACATTAATTAAACTACATTACTCGTTTAAATGCGACTAGAATTTAAATCGACGTTTAATTGAAATCCAGACGTTTAAATTCGAATTGAATTCAAATTGGATATTACGGTAACAACTTTTGAATTTTATTCCTCTGGCATAACTAATTCAGTTCATAATTCATAAGAGTTCACATGTTCGTCAAAAATATCTTAATTAGTATCGAGTTACCACTTATATCAAGCCTGGTAATAAACAAACGATCGTTGTTACACGGCTAATTTCTACTAACATCAAGCAGAATATCGCGTAACATTGTGTCAGTATCGTTTGAAGCAGTCTCTCTCGTAACATTTTATTCGCTGTAATTATGACCGCGATACAAGTTCAAAGTCGAATGTAACAGGTTACGCTAATTCTACCCATAACGAGCCAATTTAAGGTAATACGATATCAACTACGTTTCATGAAAAATAATAAAAGTTTTGTCAAAAACTTCGCAAGTTTACAAACGATAAAAACATCAAAATAAAGTGTCTTAATAACGTAACGAGGCATATAAATTATCGCGTAAAATCGATGATAAACACGGTACGTTCTCTTCGTAATAATAACGAAACGTTGTAATTATTTCCCGTGAGACAAAATTATGTATTATCGTTCATTTACTTCATTAGCTATGTACAAAGACTGGTTGAAATAATAAATAATTCATTATGACCGTAAGGTTCGTATTCTTACAGCTACTAATTATATCCTGCCCTTTGGATTAAACTTAATTAATGAAATAGATTGCTAAATTAAATTGGACTAACGTTAATTTAGTTACTTAGCTTGCCCCTTGTCAATTTTCATATTATAATTTGTATAATATAATTTATTACTTGTTCGTTAATTTAATCGTTAACTGTAATTCTTGTATGCGCGCAACATACATTACAAATTCAATTGCACTCATCTAAATTCAATAATTCTGTAATTCTGAATACTACATATCCCCTCTCATCCGAGGCAACAACTCGGTTTAATCTGAAATAACGTCGTTCTCAGACAACGTTACCACCAATAAAAATACTCGAATACTCGTGCGTCTGGTGAAACGCAGCAATATATACGTTCTTACGTACACGTAGACATAAATGCGAATTCCTATCAAATTACGACCTTTACACATCGTAGCTGTTACTTGAGAAACTTGTAATACTCTATTATGCAATATTAAGTTGAATAGTGAACGCACCGTTCCAAACAAACTCTCTCGAATCTGCCCGTTTAAGACAAGCATTCAACTTATTTCCAGCTACGTTAAAGTCAAAAGATACATCGTACAAGGTACAAATATGCCGCTGATAAAATCGATAACGTATCTTTAAGTTTGTCCACCGGAGAAGACGAGTCAGCTCGTTGCTCGTTTCACCATCGACTCTGGTAATACAAAAATAGCATAAGCAACTTCGTCACTCTAACGATTAACTAGATCAGCATCTGTAATAACAAGGAAATGAAAATGAATTTTACAACTACAGCCTATAAATTGGGATTGCAACTTTCTGCCAGAGTATCGCACGATCTCGATACATTTCCATTTCACCATAGCGATCAAAGATTGATCTAACGTCGGAGATGCAGCGTTAATAAAATCAACTCTTATTCCTCAAGGCATTCACTTCCAACTCCATCGCGAATCAACAATAGCTGGAATAACACGAAACCTTTAAACCACCTTTCGTATCCATTAGCAGGCGATCGCTCCCTTCGTTCCAGCGCCTGGACGAGGAAAGATCAGCGGGAGGATCCTGCACTAGGAATCGCTGCCGGTTGGAAGAAAAACTTGGCCGCAAAAGAGCAAATCGGAGCACGAAACCGAGATTCTAGCCTCGGCTAGAAATTCCGAGTACGTTGACCGAGCACGCGAGCGCGCGCAACTTTCATGCCGCGCCATTGCTGTAGGTCAGTTACCTGTTTCTCGTTGGACGTTTAGCTAATGCACGCAGCTTCGTAATCCGAGGCTTCCCTCGTAACCGCGAAGATTAAAATTATGTACACCGTACGGCGGAAAAAGAGCGTTCCCTCGCTTAGGAACGTCTTACCGTCGTTCGCCGATGTTGCGGGGAAACAGGAAGCGTACGCGGTGCCCGGTTTCTTCTAACAATGTGGCACGCGTTTAAAAATAGACGAACCTTTGACGTAACATGTTCAGCATTTGGAATTCACGACTTAAGACGGACCGCTGAACGTTGTACGCGTTGAGAATTAGACAAGATTCCGGCTGTTTAGCTGAACAACTCTCACACTCGATCGTATCGTAGCTCGTGGCTCAAAATTTATGATACAGGCGAAGCGAGGGCAGTTAATAACGAGTGAAGATAAGACGAAAATCGAGAGTAAAAAGATTGCGTTGACGGACCGAGAGAATTATTTTTTCCCAGAAGATCCATTTTGGAAACTTGTCCATTTGTTAATTATTACGAACACGTTAATAGTAACGACGCGATGTAACCAAAATTTTTGTTAAAAAAGGAAAGAAAATAGTATTGCGCGGAAATCGAAGATGGTAGAGTACTTGTTCGTTTTCTTTGGCAAAATGACATGGACAGGATTCGTTTCCTTTTATATAGGCTCTTATATGAACTAAGATCGCGAGTCTATGAAATAAACGATAACTACGCAGCAATATTTGACCTTCTGGATTTCGTAAAAATGAACGTAACTTCGCAGCGAAGTTTCTGTTGCTTGAGAAATTGCGTAGCGAAATTGCGCTTTCAAATTTTTCATTTAAGAGAGAATGGTAGACGATGAGAAGATGGACGGGCCAGGGTTTGCCTGTTTAGAATCCTGGCAAAACCGGAAGAATTTGCTGAGCTTGCTTACAAACTGGTAATCGGTTCGTGGTTAACGGTAACGAGAGTCCTTTTCCAGTCACGGTAATTACTGTCTGTAGCTCGGCGAGCTGCATGCATCGGCAGATTCGTGGGCCAGCGTGGCCGATCGATCGGAACAATTAGTCCTAAGACGACATCCACCACGTTTACGGCTCAATAAATAAAATACATCAGTTTATCAGGCTCGTGTTTTATATTTTGTTTATGGAACAATAAAACCTCGGCCACGAGCAAAACGAATAATTCTTCGTAACTATAAAACACAAGCAGTTGAGGCAAAGGAAAAAGAGGCGAAAGAACGACGATTAATCAAACGTAATTAAATAATAAAAAGTGGAGCTGCAATTATCGAGAAGACTGTAAACGATGGTTACACATACCGGGTGTATTATAACATGTGGGATCCGCTTTAGGAGAGGATAGTAAGCATCGTGAAAGATTCATACGAAGGTACGTCCTATCTGACCTTGTTTCAAAGTTACAGCCATTTTTGTGCCTTGGTAATCCGCAACTGTTTACCTTCGTAAAAACATGCTCGAAATGGCTGCCCTCGATCTGTATGCAACCTTGCAATCACCGTATCAAAGAATTTCGCCATCTTTCAAAAATTCCACGTGTACGTAGAATGATACAGACCGAGGGTACTCATTTCGAGCACCTTCTGAATGAACGTAAGCAGTTGCGGATTATCGAAACACAAAAATAGCTATGGAACAATATCAGATAGAAGACACGTTCGTATGTACTTTTTCTACTGTTTTGTGTTGAAGCTGGTCCCATGTGTTGTACGTGGCACACTGTATGTATGTGCTTCGAGATATTAATTAGAAAATATCCTTCGAGAATAAATGTATTCTCTGAGATAAATACAAGAAACTGAACTACCGGTGTCATTGAGTGTTATCAGACGAAACGGATGATTATTAACACTAAAACGATACACTTTTATGTATTTTGTCGCGTCATAAATTTTACGAAAAACCTCGACGCGTAACTTTTATATGAGATTGATTGATAATCGAAATAAATAACAATTATTCCTGATGTTGTTTTTCTACTGATAATTTATTTAGCGACGATATATTTCACGTTCGTGTGAAAAGAATAATTAAGATAACAAATAGGAACGGAATATCTAATGTGAAACGTCAATTCGAAAACGTAAAACATCTCTTTTGATATACAGACGAATGTTAATGCGGGATTGTTTCTGCTGCACTGTGTTCCCTTGACGAATTTTTTTTTCTCCCGTTCAAAAGAAGGACAGGAAAAGAGAGGGGAAAAAATTGAACGAACGCGTTCAAAAGTAAACGCGACTTTGCAATTTGCATACCTGTCGTGTTGCCAAAATCGATAGCCGACCAACGAAACCAAAGGACACGGAATCCCTGACGCTACCACGCATCGCTCCTTTTACGTATCGTACACACAACGTTATCGAGAACAGAAAAAGACAACGACGTGGGCAGCTATACAGCCACTGAATATTAAACAATTTTATTCGAACGACAACTCACCATCGCTGAGCTGACACCGTTCGAAAAAAGGCGTTGCAGAGATTCCATTGTAATTGGAATGGACTGCGCTACACGAGATAATTAAAGATTAAGAAATTAGTTCAAACGAGTTAATTAATTACTTAGTGCTATTATTATTAGCGTGCAGAAGTCTCGAACCATCTACGATAGCGAATTCATAATGTTAACTAATGATATTTTGGAGAAATATTTCCACACGATGGTACGTAGAAACAAATGGTTGGATATTTCCTTTGTAAATTTATATTTATAACGCACAGTAACGTAATAAGCTTTCTTTAACACGCAAACGATTATAATTAAATTTATAATTAAAAGTTATAAATTCACAATTAGAAACGTAAAAACTAAAAACAGAATTAAAGTATCCAGCGCCGATAAAAATAAAAGTATGAACTGCTTTTTAGAAACGCGAGTTGCTCATCTACCGTACACGTGTCTGACTTATTAATTTTAAAAAGGTCCTTAAAATCAGCATCAGAACGAAACAGTGAAATTTTGTTCAAATGATCGTCTTATCAAGACTTTCTCTAAATTACAAGTATAGACGTTAATGTATGTAAACTTATACATACTTACAATTAATCAGAAACTAACATTATTTAGAGAGGATAATTAGTAACATAAATTTATCATTTCTCAACTTGCGAAACTCGTTCGAGTCCCGTTATTTTTCCTCTCTATAACGTACGTCCGTATACAAAGCAATACGATTCGAAAAGTCATACTTTCTACTGGTCAAATGTAGAGTAAAATAGTTGAACTGAATTCGTATTTCTTTTTTGTTACTTTATCGCACGTGTACGTACAACAATGGCAAACGTAATTACAATTCCACGGTAAAATAAATTCCGGATACGTAGTTTAAAAATACATTTCCGCGAATCAAAGTGAAAAATATTTGCAATGTCGGGATAACGAGTAAGTACCATTCCTGGATTCTTTCATTGCGACCTATTCGAAAGATAAACTATGTAATAAGGAAGAGAAACGGTTCGTGAAGCGCTTGTCACGCGACGTCTACCTTCACCGAACCACGAAACGCAGTTCGCTCCAGTTGTATCACTCATCCTATATCTTAAAGCGATAAATATTAACAATTTTATCTGTCATGTAACAAGCAGACACTTCAAACAATTTTTCCAGAGCTCGATCGTGTATCGAGACACTAGAAAACATCGCGTTTACAAAAAGTAAAACAATCGATAGATTTAAAAAGCAAGACATCGCTTGAGCCGAGTAACGACGAATAGCTTCAGATGTGAAGTATTATACGTGGAGTATACGGAAGTATACAGAAGAGCAGCATAGAAAGTAGTACGTTCGGTGAGTTTTATGTAAAAGAGAAAATTTCTTTGTTAAATATCGAGCAAAGAGACTTCAAATCCCTGCAAAGCTTGATAGCTGCCTAAAAAGAAGCATAAAACTACACTCAAGCGCGGAGAAAGTAGAACATGTTCTTTAAATTTTATGTAAAACAGCCATTAGCTACCTAGATAGCTTGTTTTTCAAATTAGGCGTAGTCGTGTTTTCCACGTCCATGAAAATGAAAAAAGTTTCGATTTCAAGAAATATAAGATCGTTTCGCTACTTAACATTCCACCTTTTTGCACCTGAGTGTGTTTAACCTTATTAACCAGCGTATTATTCCTTTTAGAATCGTTCCATAACTGAGTTTCGTTTCACAAAAAAGGAAAAAGAAGAAAAAATGAAATATCTCGTTTCACCTTGTCGATTATCAGTTTATTACAGTATCTAGTACTTTTGACACGAGTACTTTTATATTTTCGTCACATACAGTACGAAATACGAGCATCGTGGTAGTTTCAGATTCAACAACACTGCGATATTCAACGGTAAGAAAATAATTCATTTTCCCGAAAAAATAAAGACAGAAAAACTGGAATTAACTCGCTGGTCAAAAGGTTAACCCTTTGCGGTCATGTGCCAGATCAGATTCGACATTTCATTACGTCCGATTCTGTTCAGTTGCAAGAATGTTCTACAAAATATATTTTCCTATGTGCTTAACTATCTCATGCGCTGCACACGTACATACATGCGGATGATAACAAGACTTAACGAGGTGCTAAAACATCGTGTCAAAGATAGAGACACGCTTATGAACGTATACAATTTATGATAATTGCGTTAAATGAGCCGGTACGTTAACGTAAATTAAATATTAAATAACGACATCGTAGACAAAATAAAAATTTTACAAAGTCGCGCACAGGAACGTCTCTATTTAATGAAAACGAATGCACGCGAACACTGACAAAAATAACATATATCTAAATAAAACACAGTTAAATTATCACCTACGTTTGAAAGTATCTTATCCAGATACTATCTCAATTATCTTTCCAAAGACGAACCGGTTGGGATAAAATGTCGAATGCTGCTCGGACCGCAAAAGGTTGATCAGCCCATCTAGCAACAATTACCTTCCTTAAAACCGCATTTGCGCCAGAAAGTTGGTCCTCCGCCCGACTCTTCACCCATTCGAAAACGAGCAAATCGCAGAATCAGATGGAGCACGCGGTACGCGACTCGACGTGAAAACGCTCCAAGCCATTCCAGAACCTCCATCACCACGGTGTTGCCGGTACACGCGACGCGCGCGAGAAACGACCAAACGATTTCTACCAAAAATTGCAGCGATCGACGGATTATCGCTCGAGATCGCCGTGCCGATCGAATGGCGAGGAGCAAAGATAAGAGAAACAAAAAGTCTGAGCGTTAATCGGTTGCGTAACCGATCGATTTCTGAAACTGTAACGTGATTTGCCGAACGGGCAACTTTCCCGGAGGGTTCAACGTCCTTACCAAAACGAGCCTGAGTATCCAAATCATCCAGACGGAACAAGCTTGTTGCGCGCAAAAGTCTCCGGTGCTCCGGACGCAGGCGGCTCGTTACTTTTCCGGAAACGCGTGCATCTTCGTCGAGTTACCGGACGCGGAGGCGTCGCGTTTCCCTTTATGCTACGCGTTTATCGATCGGTTACACGTAACGGCGGACGAGGACGCGGGGTAGGTCGAAGAAAACGACGAAAACGGATGAAAGGGAGGAACTGGAGGCACGCGAGAAGACAGACGGCCGAAGGAGAGACCGGAGAAAGACTGGTTGAGTTCCAACGAACGAGCCAACGAACGAGCCAACGAAAGAACTTCGCACTGTTTCGTATGTGGATCGCGATACACGCACCGATGACCACGTTAACTATTTAACGTGCGGTTGTTAAGCACATTACACAACGAAGACCGAGCAACGAATAGGTAGATCGGTGGCTGGATGAGCGCGAGCAACGTCGTTCCTATGGGTGAAGAACACCTTACAGTGTGTAAATACAGGGTGCGATTGTGCGGTGTAGCTATAGGTACGGCTAGGCGCGAGGTGATTGCTCGCGTGAACATAAAGGGAGAATCTATTCGATACGGAGCTTCTCTGTTCTCTCTGGCAATTCTTCGAGGAAATCGGTTTCAAGAAATCGCTAAGTACGCGTGAACTTGACTGAGAATTGGTCGTTGTGCAACGCGTCGCGCGAGATCAATCGAATATACGGAGTGTGCGATTTTTATTTATCGTTGCAAATACATATTTCGAAAATATACCGGGTATACCGGTCTGTTTTTATGGTACAAATAATGGGATCACGGAGGTGCCAATTCAATTTTCTTATTCTTGATCAGCGTCGTATTTTATTATAAAATCTTCGCCTCGTTCGTAACGTTAATGTCGAACCACCCTGTAGAAGAAAGTGCTGCAGGAAACTGGATACAAATGCGAATTAAGGATAGTCATAAGATAGCTTTCAACCTTCCATCTGTATGTCATTTAGAGTTTTCCTGGTAAAACAATTCAATTCGTTCGTGATTTATTAATCGTTTAACACAATCTTACGATTATGCGAACAATTTTCATATACACTTGAAAGATATTCTAGAGATCGCTTAATTACAAAGCTAATTCGACATGTCAAAGCACGGGTGTAAATAAAATAATCAAATTACCACCACTGTATCGTAAACGTTTTACAGAATCGCTAATCGGAGAATACAGTTTCAATCTGGCACAGCATGCTCTGTGTCGGGGTTAACGCGAAGCAGCAGTATAACACGTGCATGAAAATTGAATAGCATTGTTCGCAAAAGGCGCATCGACCGGCTGATCAAGGCTATTTTAACTTCCTAACGAGATTAGGGATACACACCTTCCCTGTGGAATTCTGATCAAACTACCGCTTCGGTTCAACAACCTCTATAACACGCTATAAATTTATTTGATAAATTAGCGATCAGCGTTCGGTGTCTGAGACTAGATTCGAACAAATTCGATTATTTGGATACGCGGAAGAAAATATTCATCGTTATACTTCATCGTTTCTGTAATAATTTTCGAGACACGAAAGATCGAAATACTCGGTGAAATCTGAAAATTAAGTTATAGGAAAAATATTCGAAGCAAAATGGTATTTCTCACTAACCAGGAAAGAACCACTAACATGTATTCTATTCAATTTCAAAAATATAACCGTATATATGTCTGTTAATGAATTGAAAAGAAGGATCCTATAATCGATAGCGTCGAGACTGAAAATTACGTGTCCCTGACGTAATAAAAAAAGCTATATAAAATCAGAAGCATATCCTTCGTTAACAATAAATGAGTTAATAACATTTGCTTAATCGTAGGTATAAAATCACGATATTTTGTATTAAGTAAAAGAAATCCTACTAGTTATTAATATCGAAACAATTGTCAGATAAGCTGATATGAAAATAATTTACTTCCTATTTGCAATAATAAAAAATATATTTGAATCGAAATGTGGTCTTTCGCTGACAATAAACGAGTCGATAACGTCTTCTTAACTTCAAATATTATATTTTTCTTCAGATAAGTTACATCGCTCGGTACGTTACGTACCATAAAAGAACATAAAAATCTTTGAATCATCGCAATCGGAATGATAATACCGTTATCCCGTGCGAGATAAATCGCGTGGCACATGAAACGATGACTGGCGAACAAGGCGTATAAGTGTTGAGAATCGTATACGCCAGGCGCATAACTTGCAACGTGAGCCATGTATCGGTTCTCCAGAAGAGAATCGCGTGTGCCGATGCGTTTCACGTCCGATTAACGCGCATAAGCTGCAAAACTCGGCATCTGGCCGTCGACTTTCTACTTTCCTCTCGTCGAATTACCGGGACACTGATGGGTGGCCCACCGGTTTGGTTCCCCGCGGCACCACTTCTCGTCGAACCGGTCACGACCAAACCAATAACCGAATTGCAACGAAAGTGCTTCCAGTGATTTTCGCGTAGGATCGAGGACGAACGAAAGGTAAATATCGCTTTTCATCGTGCTCGAAAATGAAACGTGAAAGCGACTTATTGGGACAAGATCTCGTCTTGCAATATTCGGTCTTCTGCCGGTGATTGATTTCTTTGCTATATTTTAATTTCATCTTTTTTCTTTTCTTTTTTTTTTTTAGGACCAGGGCTCTTTACACGTAAATCAATGCACAGTATGAAATAATATCGGTATTGAGATTAATTTTGAAAATAGCAGTAGCTGTAATGCTCTTATATAAAGTTTACACAAGGACACGTAAGTACTCGTATAATTTAGGGACATCTACGTAAGTTTAAACCGTATTCAATGAAACTTTCTTACATCGTAGCGAGAAATCGACGAATGTATTCGATTTATCTTCTTCGATGCCAGGGAAAGTTGTCTATTTTTCCTTTTGTCTTCTCCGAGAATTTTTACACATTCGTATTATTTTGATTTTAAATCTGTGTCGTATGGATCTTGTCAATCCTTTAAATACATTTTTAGTTTTAATTACGTTTGAGGAAATTATCGACGAATCTGTTTCATGATTATTTTACTATACGAACAGTTATAATTTTATCGTGCATCATTTTTCTACGAAATAAATATTTGTATTTGCGTGTAGGCGTTTCTCAAAAACAGGTCCATTTGTTCACATGCATTATATTGATAACGATATCGTATTTAGCTTCCCACTTGTTTTCTCATCTTTTTACTTTTGAAGGAAATTATTTATGAAAATGCACTGATATTTAAACGATTAATGAAACTACGTTTCATAATTTTACTTAGGTATATCAAAGTGAAATTGCTATTCTCCATAATTTTTGCGTCAATAAACGTTGGGGAAAATTAAATGCTTTAAGTTGCCTGTTAAAATTGAATCGAACATTCAATTTTCGGAACTAATTTCAAACAAAGCCTCGATTACCACAAATTTTATCTTAAATATAATTCGTATTCCAAATAGTATAATTATGATTTAATATAATACTATATCTTCAGTATTAATAAACATGTTTCCTACAATTTAGTACTGGTATACTTTGCTATAGCATTTAAGAGTACGTTCTAAAATTCAGCGGAAGTTTGCGAATTCATTAATTAAGGACTGTTCTTTTTCGTTGATTTTTAAGAATGACTTTTAAGATAACGAATTCCAAGAGAAGGCTAAAAATCGATGTAAAAGAAGCAAAAAAGAAAGGAGCGATCGCGAACAAATGGCCGGAAATTCTAACTGATCGTATCTATGATTCTTGTTCTCCTTCTTCGTTCGATGCAATGATCGTTTCGAGTCAGCACTGTCTGACCATGGCTAGCTCTTCGTTAATTACAACGGGTTAATGACCGACGATTTCATACTCCACGGTAAGGAAGTGTGTCTTCTGGATGTCTTAATACGTCAGTAACTTCTTGGATATTCGATGTTTCATTAAAAGCAGAGTGCGAAAGCTTTTACAAAAACTTGTGGAACAGGTGTAATAACACTTCGTTTGTGAAAATAATTGCGAGAATCCGATTAACAACTGTTCGAACAAATATAGCCTACCAATTACAACGTACTTAATTATTATTTCGTACCTATTTATTCGAATATGAAAATTTGCATAGAATTTATCCTCTTTCGTTCTATCGTTTTATTCGTTCATTTTCTTCAATAATAAGAATGTTCTTGGTTTTTTGGTTTCACGCAGGAATCGAGGACACTAGAATCCCCACCGTTTTGCAACTTCAGCTGCGACGCTGCACTGCAGCAAGTGTCTCGATCGCAGCGTCTGTAGTCCGCGTCCTTAACGTAACAAAGGAGAAAGTTAAAAAAAATGGCCATTTTTCAATCTTCTTGCGAACGAAAAATTCCGAGAAAACATTCAAGAGCGTCTCTCAAAGAACGAAACAGGTTGCTAGCGTATGCTGGCATAGCTACGATAACTTACGTTATCCGAAATGTGATGGTGAAGTTGAAAAAAATGACAGCAAAGGTGAAAAAGCGGCAGCGATCTCACTTATCTATGCGTTACACTTAATCTTCGTTTCCTTCGAATTCTGAATCAGCTACAGAATAATTTCCATCTATCTCGACATGATAATTTTTCAGAAATTCCACTGACAAATCAATGGATGTTGGAAATCCAGCAAATCCGAAGTACATTCAAATCGTTGCTACGTGAGAAGGATATTACGGTACATACTTCGTATTTGGCCGATTCCAAACTTCAATTGACTCACCAGCAGAATCTCTAAAGAATTATTTCCTAGATGGATCGATAGCAAAAAAAGATGAAGGTTAAAGCGTAACGCCTGGGTAAGTTCGATCGTTGTCACTTTTTCTCGTCTCTGCACCCGTTTCTTTCAACTTTCCCATCACGTTCCAGACTAAATGCTAATCACGTTGCAACTTGAGCGATGCTCTTAAACATCGTCACGAATTTTCAAGAAAACTCGAACTATCCTCGTTCGCAAGGAGATTTAAAATTGCCCACTTCTCAACACCCTCGTTTTCTCGTATCTTCAGAGGTTAAATACAAACGTCGTAGAAAGTCTCCGAATGATTTGCTTCGTGGTTCCTTCGAAAGAAACTCGCCGCCTGTCTCTGCGTTTCGTAAAGCGCTGCGACTCTGTCAGATCATTGAGATAGTAACACTGCGCGATTTGGCAGCTTCGCGCTTCCAACAACGCAATCACTCGCTTCTTGCGCGCGTTACATCATTAGAGATACACATAAACCTGCGGAATCGCACAGCATCGACCGAGAATGACGTAAAATCGCAACCAGTCGCGTCGCTCGTCCGCATCGCACCTTACATGGTCAAGATCTTAGGCCTATTGGAACACAGGAACGATTTTCTCTACTTTCTATAGTCGATATATATCCCCGTCGATGAGTCAATAACCTGAATTGCATCATTGCAAAATGCAACTGCACATGGCGCGTGTGCAACCGCACTTACGATCGACCACGAACACGGGCGCTGCTCTGACTTGCTTGGTGCACGTGCGCGCACGCGTGCACGCGACACGCATCGTAATATGCATATCGCGCGTTTATACGTATACGGATCGGTCACGCTGCCATGGGATAACTTCCTTTGTTGGTTAGACACGCGTTAAATTAAACAGCTACGTACTCCATTTAGAAGGTAAAACGAGGAACGATTAACGGGCAAGGAGAAACTGCGGACATCTGGCTTCCATAATTAATGAAAACGGTGAATCTGGCGTGAAGATGCGACACCAGATACCGAGGATGTCACTGAGGCGAGGCTATCTAGCGATTATCCGCTGTTGGACGACTATGGATCGAAAGCTGGAAGGGAAGCGAGCAATTCAGTAACTGGCGGAAACTCGATGATTACGAACGTGTATTTGTAATATCTAAAACAGGCTGCTCTGTCGATCGATCAGACCGCAAAGTGGATGCTCGCGTTTTCGCCTGACATCTCTGGTTCGAGATTTGTTTCGTCGTTGATAATAACCGGTAGATGTTTTTCGATGGAATTTTTTGCAGCTTTCGAGAACTTGGTTGAAGAACGTGCGGTGCTTATCAAAACGAGGAAAAATGTCATGAACATTAGTCTGGATGTTATTAGTCTGGAAATTATTACCCACTTAGGAATGCTATGTGACAAGTAGACTGCGGACTTCTACGCGTTCTTATATCTTTATGATCGTGACCACAGAAATGGAACTTAGATTGAAGATGGTTTCATCGATTAAATAACATAATACTACTCTGCATATTTTATATACTTTATGATAATCTTATTTGTATGATGAGTGTCTGTTATTGTCAAATAAATTGATACAGTATAAGATCCTCAACTACTGAATAAGTCGAATCTAATTGAAAACTTGTCGCTGTCAATATTGTATTATACCTTGACAATAATTCAGTAAATTATCGAAAGTGAAATCGTAGATAGTCGTCTTGGTTCACTGGCGCGACATGCTGGTTTGCACCTGTACTCGTTGCAGTACTCGTTTAGCTAAAAGGGAACATGATTTTGGCTCCGTTTTGTCTTGGTTCTGACGCGAATAGAAACCGAGAGTTCTCTCTCCCCTTGTGACCGCGTCAAGTGCTGTCTGGCAAGTCAGCTGGCACAACAGCGTACGCACAAAAACCAGTGCGTACGATGAGTCACCACGAACTTGCAGTAGCGGCGACAGGCCACGCTTTTCGACCGACGTGTTTCAAACAAGGCGAAAGCTCAGCGACGGAAATGTTTTAATTCGCGGAAGAAGCAGAACGAACGGAGGGAGAGAAAGTCGAATTTCTGCGTACCATCGTTTACTCTCGTTCAATGCAGCTTTGTGAAACGCTTTCGTTACCGTAAACAAGGTGAGATGGTAGGAACACAGCGAAACGAATATCCAGTTATTTTCAAATTGTATAGTTTGCTACTTTCCTCCGTTTCCTTCTCTATTCGGAAAGAAAAGTTCATTCACTTGCATTTTTCTTCTATTTATTATTTTTAAATCACTTTAATTACCTTTACCGCAAAGAAACAGCGTACAGTTACTTTAAGATATTGTTTTCTGATGGTATTTTCTTGATTATATTTTTTTACCTATTTTTCGAGTTGACCCAATTTTCAGACGAGTCTCTCATTTTCTGTTACTAATTCCAACATCAAACTAATTTCAATTTAATTTAATCAATCAGATCCAAATACAAAGTCTGTGATTCAACTAAATAAGAATTAGAAAAATCAAGGACTTTACGGAAAAATCGACAAAGGACGTAATATATATTTCAAACCAATATAAATATTTTAATTTTTACGTTACGCAATAAGATATTCTAAAAACCTGCAAATGTTTCACCAGTTTACATTATATATTCATATGTCTGGCTTAGAATTTTAGTTTCACTGCTATCTTAATTAACGTTGATACTTTTTAGGTCGTATCGCAACTTAGTATTTAACGTGATATTTAAAAAGGTGGATCAATGAACGATCTAGCATAAATTACGTTATACGCCTTTCTCTTCTGCGACGGGAGCACGAACAGCCGGGTCTTTCCACTTTGCTGGAATATACCTATGCTGCGGTTAAAGCGATAACGATAAGCTCATGCAAATACTGTCGCCCGCAAATTGTGTCTTATTTCATTTTTGATAATGCTTCCTAGAAAGATAAGATAGGATTACTCGTAAGGCTATCGTTCAGCTTACGCACACATACGAGTACTTACACTGGGACTTCTTCTAAGAAATAAAAACACCGTGTATAATGAAACAAATCGCGTTCCCAGTTCCTTACATAATCTAAAACGTGTCACTTATTTCTATTCGGTCAATACCACCTTATGACAAAATCCGCAATCACTTAGTTGCCAATCCAATATATAATTTGTCACGTGAAAACAATTATATTCCTAATTTTCATACGTATTCTATCCGTCACAAAGGATTTGAAACTTGGGTACGGATATGCATACGTATCTCAATGATCTACTACATCAAATTTCTTAATTTTTACGCTTATTAACTCCTCTCCCTTCCAGTTACTCTATGCGTCACTATGACGCGGTTGGGTGGAGACAAGTCGTTTTACGTTTGCAAAAAATTGGATACAGGTAGGTAGTTACGTAAAACTTGTAATTTAATCGATTACCGATAAAGGAGTACCTCATCTTCCATTTTATTATTTCTTACTATTATCTAATTTTATCTTCTATTATTTTATTACATCGTATAGTTATTTTCACACAATACGAACCATTGATATATCGTTATCGTCCTTTGTATCAAATGTCGATAGAAAATACGGAAAAGGAATGCGATGAATCGATAGAAATAAGGAATCTTCAAATAATGGATATTGAGAAATACCCGGAAGCATTGAAAACATGTGGCATGAAGTAATCTTGGTAGATTCGGATAAAACATTTTAGATTAGAAACAACTGGTCTTTTTCTAAACGAGACGTTATATAGAAGTAGTATCTGCGAATCGAATTGCACGAATTTATTTCCGCCTCGAGATGGCTAGACTCGAGTTATCTCCGATGATACACGACCCTATCACACAAACGTCATTCGTTAAATAAATCTTGCGGTAACTGGTTTGATGGGATGAGCAATAGGTTGGTTTGATATGGAAGTTGCGATATCTACTACTGATTTCGTTTGATTTATTTAAAGTTCAAATGTAAGTCATGAATATACCATATGGAAGAAAGCAAGAAAACTTGTTTAAGAAAAGAGTAAACTTGTTTTATTTCATTTTCGCTTATGTACATACCGTGGAACTGAAAGACACATATGTGTATACGTGAAAATAAAACACATATGTGTTAATATATTTGCAATGAAATAATTAATTTAAATAACGTATCAACTTGCTTCTATCACACACGGCTCATAATTATCTCATATTTTCTCGTAATTGCTGGAAAGCACGAACGTGACACCATGATTATTCAAAAGACGCTAATTACCCCGTTATTCGTCAAAATGCTAGCTTTTCGGTCAGCTTATTTTAGAAACATCATAAACGCGCGCTTTTTTCCAAACGCTTCGTACAATTTTTCATGCGAGCCAAATAATTAAGAGAGTAAAAACCCGACACGAACGATAGAACTTTATATCTGCAATTCGCGATTCGAGGTTTCTGTTTCCATCGTGCTAGAAACGAAACAATTTTACAGAGAGCAGTTCAGTTCGAGCTTTCACATAAAAATATAGAAATTCAAGATTATACGCATACGATGATTTAATAAAAATCGCAGGTACCTCTCAACGTGTGAATTCTAAAGACGATCCAGACAGAAACTTTACGTCTGAACAGTCTGATCAATCACAAATGCGATAAACGTCGATCCTCTCTCGGGCCTAACGAGCAAATTAATTTGCGCAATACCGGAAACACGATCACGTAATCGAAACACAAGTCGTTGCGAGCGTAGTGATCGACTGTATGTAAGATAGCCAAGCAGAGTTCGTTTTAATACGTGAAACTCGAAGGATAAGCATAGTACGGTGTTCGTACACCTACTACGTGCACCCACGCGATCATTTGCACAAAATACGGGTAACTTGGAAAGTTGAAGGTGATCTTCTATCGTGGTAGCACTTTCATGGGGGAACCGATCGAAATGTGATCGCCATTTTGTAACAATTTATGCGAATTATAGCGAAGGGAAGGGCACGCGACAGACCTTCGTCGCAGAGAAGATGAAACAGCAAAATAAAGTCACCACTGTGAGCAATCTGTATGTTTTCTGTACGTTTTTTTTTCAAGGAAAATAACAAATTACATGGGCGAGAGCGAAAGTTTACCTTGACATTTGTATTATCGTGGAAAAGCAGATAAGAGAGCAGGTTTTAGGTTTCCATTATATCGCTGTAAATATAATTGTCTAGGTGTAATTATACTTAAGTACTCAATTATATAGATAGCTCTAGAGTTAAATATCAAGCCTGTACGATATATTGTATGATTGTATAATTTCAGCTCTTCGTTTTTCAAACCTCGTACATTTTGTTGTTTCACGTTCTTTCTACGTTTTTCCGAAAAACAATGATCTATTTCCGAAGTATTCAGAAACGACGGCAAATAATCAATCTTCGACCAGCCTCTCGTTTTTCTTAAATCGAACATTCAAAAAGTTGTTTTGTATTGCTTTAGCTGTTCTAAACGTTGCTTTACTCTAGCGTGTGAAGCAATTTGAGAAACCCATAAGACAATGGACGTTTCTTTTCATTTTAACAACAATAACATAAAGAGTAGAAGGTTTTGTAAGGGCTTGCTTCTTTTGGAATACGTACCTACACCGCTAGAACAAGCCAGAACAATAATTTGAGGACCAGGACTCGAACAGAAGGGTGACTAAACCCTCTTGAGACTGCAAGTTGTTCCAGACTTGCCTGTTTGAGACAATTACTTGGACCCTGAGAACAAGCTAGAACAAAGATTCGAAGATCAGCAGACAAATATAAGAGTAACTCTACTCTCGCTTCGACGACTTTCAAGTTGATAAAAAGTCGTCAACGCAAGAGCAAAGTCGCCTCTGTATTCGTGTCCCGATCTTCAAACTGTTTTAGAAACGTAAACACTTGCTCCAAAAGAAAAACCTTTCGCCATCGTTGTTAAAATGAAGAGAAACGCCCATCGCTTTATCGACTCGGTTCTTTTTAAAAATTATCTCCTAAGCCAGATACGATATCGAAATAATACTATAGAACAATGTTTAGAACGACCAGAATCAATCCTGAACAACCTTTAAATATCCGATCTTCGAAAGGTACTTCTGGGAAGCTGGTCGAAAATTCACATCTTGTGATTTTTTCTGAAATCTTCTTGGATAAATCACTATTTCTTTGGAACAACGTCGAACAGCCTGGATTAAGAAGAAAAGATACGACATGTAAAATACCGGTGACTAATTTTAGTTTTAAATCCTTTTTTAAGAAATTAGACGTCTTTTACAAGAGCGTAGAATTCGTTGCTAAGTCCAATTCCATTGTCTTTTCTTGTTCCCTCAGCTACGCGAATACTCCTTTGCAACGTACGAAACAGAAGAGGAAAAAGAAGGTTTTAGAATGTAGTTGTACCAATTTGCTTTCACCAATCCTGCAAATGTTCGTCGCTTCTGTACGAGGCGATGACGGGGTGACGATTCGAAGAGAACTCGAGAAATTCGAGTAAATGTTGGCGAAACTGCTAGAAAGAGCACTGTGTCAGAAAAGAAGCACTCGAACGAACCGACGCACAACGATACGACTTTTCAGAATTTATTTCAAAGCACCCACTCTGATATCTCAGCTAGATCGTTAAAGAAGCCGCTTCAGGCATAGAATCATTATATAGTATGCACGCTGAAAGGCACGGAAGAGCCAATTCGAAATTCCTCCATCCTATGAATTTTGCCGCCTCGACCGTCTTTTACTACTCTTCTCGCTTCTCGTCCAACGTTTGCTCCATGATTCCTTAATTTTTTTTACAAATTGTACAATCCTAATTTCAATAAATTGCGCGAAAGTCGTCGGGAAGAACTGAAAGAACTGAACAAAAGATCGCCGTACACAGAAAGAAACTGGGTCACGCGAGTAAGAAACAAAGTACGATGCTGTAAATTCGATAACACTCGGGGAACGATAGAGTACAGAAGAAAACTCAAGGGAAAATACTGAGAGAAAAATTAGTCGGGGAGGATAACAATAGAATACAAGGATCCATAAAGTGAAAAATAGAGAGGTATCAGAGATATGGAAATGTTTGAAAGCGCCGAGTATTTCAAGATGAACACTCGTCAATCGACTAAACGGATAATATGAGAATTAAGCGTGGCAAGAAACTTAGCACAGACAACAGCGCCAGAAACCGGGATAAGAAACAAAACAGAAAAAAAGCCTGTCACGCCGGATGTGTAATAGGAACGACGTATTAAGCAAATGCTCCGTGTACGAGCGAATTAGGTCAACATACGAAAAAACAGCGAGTGGGCAGAAACAGCAAGAACAAATACAGAGAGATAAATATGAGAACTAACGAACTTTATGGAAGGAAGCAAGAAAATAAGGGCACTATGCCTGGAGGAGCAAGTCCACATGCGATAACGTCCCAAAGAAACCTCAAGAAAACCTCAAGGAAACCTCAATCCTCAAAGAAACCAAATACCAGTAATAATAGGTATAAAATAGTAAACATAAAGCGAGCTGTGATAAAGAGATATATTATAAGGTATTTTGTTGGCAACTAAATGATTGCGGATTTCGTCATTAGGCGATATTCACAAAATTCGCAATCACTTAATTGCCAACCCAATATTATAGTGTGATAGATAACGAATAGACCGCGGATTTTCGGGCAAACCCATACTGTTGAGAATATTGAATTTAGAATATTTCATTGAGGAAATAAAACCTTGGTAAGAAAAGTGTTTCGCTTATGAAGTATTATATAGAAAGCATTATACTTTGAGTACTTTACATATATTTCCGTATTATGTGCATTCTGTGCAATTTTGCGGTTTCACACTTCCTATAAACGCATAAAAATCCGCAGTCTAATAATGAGTCATAACAAAGCAAAGCTGGAATATATTATAATATAAGATAGTACGGTAAGACTTACAATTATTTGATAAGCTAAATAGATTATTAAGTGAAATAACTGCAACATAAAGGTAAAAGAAAGCCAAGCAACCGTGCGCTTACGTAAACAAAGATTGTAGCAGGCTACGAGCCTCGTTAGAATAAACAATATACAATACGATACGAATTTGAATAAATTCGAAAGCACTTGAAATTCCAAAGATATTCGTCGTAATAACTTTCCGCGTTCAGGCATAATTCTTTTCGTAAATTTTAATGTCTTAATTGTAATAAGTGCAAGTATCCAAAAAAAAAAAACTGGGAAAAAGCTATTAAATAATCCTTCAGACTGAAATGCAATCTTACTTTCTAGAAATTCTAATTTGAATAAATTTCGCGATATCTAAGATTCTAATAAGACTTTCTTTAAAAAAAAACCCCTAGCGAAACTCTGCAGTAAATTATCCGTAAGGAGACCAGATATGTTGTCACGGATGAATAAAAAGTGCTGGAAAGCGTTGATCAGCGTTACCAAACAAGGAAGCGGCTGGTTCTCACATTTCGATCCGCCTACAAGGATCACAAAGGTCTCACGGTGAGACTGAACAAGAATTCTCGAACGTTTAATTCTTTTAATTTCGCGAAACGATGATTTCTTCGTAAAAAGACGAAAAAAAAGTACCCAGCATCTATTTTCATTGCTTCTGTTTACAGGATTTTTTCACCGAGATAACGAAAATTACCGCGAACAAGCTTAGAAGCGGAAGCGCCTGCTGATCGATATATAGAACGAAGTTGTTTATTTTTAACAGCAGTTCGAGCAACGTGAAAACTTATCAAACACTGGGAAAGTTTAAAAATATATAGTATACCGCAAGTCAAACGAATTTAACAATTTTAATCAGTCTCTATCTTCTTATTGGGAAATATCTTCCTCGACATGTTCGAAGAACATAAAGAAACGCCCATATAACTCTAAATAGCGATACGTACGTATCTATCACTTAAAGAAAAGTAAGAAAATACACGTTATCAGAGTTTCCAGCAAGTAGACACGACGCCAGAGACGAAAAGAATTCTTTGCAAGCTTCTTCGTAAATCTCGTGATTCACGAATATTCAATTAGCATTTCACCGAGTGATAAACAATTCCAACCATTTCAAACGTCACATTCGTAGTAATAATAAAGTAATAATAAAGGGTTAACGTAAAGTTAAAAGAAAGATTATATGTAAAATAATACTTTAAGCAAATGTCTCTCATTTGAAACACTTAACGACTACGACCAGGATTTGCTATAATTATATCTACTTTTATTCTGAAACTTCTCGCAACTTTTAATTCTGTACAATTCTAAAACATATGCTATAATTCTTTATAAAAGACTACTCTTTTGAGATATTGGAATAAGTGGTACACGGTTTAGTCGCTGCAGCTCGAAAGCTTACCAAAAAGGCATCGCTGTCTTCCACATTCCGTAGCCAGATCCTTTGAACAAAGTCTTTGTTCTTCGGTAACGCGACGTCGTCGCGTCGCTTGCCATTGGGAAAACTATCTCACGCACCCTCTAAACAGTCGTATCATCGCCAACACCTCATAGCACTCAGAGCACGGCGACTTCGAGTCGCCGGCTATCGACTTTCCAAACATTCACTCAAGCACCCTACCGGGGTTTTTATCGAGCCCTCGGCCCAGTTATAAATTACGGTAAAGTTAAATAGCAACGGCCGTACGTACAGGATGCGGCCAAATAACATGTACAGGCACGAGGTGATCCCTTATGAAAAAATAAGAACGAAATATGGAATACAATTTTTTCATTTGAGGTTTAGCTTTCGAGAAAATCGAGTTTGGAAATTTACCAAATATACTTGAACATGCCACATGTTATTCGGTGACACCCTGTATGTGTCAATCGAATTTTTCGTGCATGAGACTTATAATCCATCAACCGAATGAAGATTGAAGACAAACGATTCCTTATA
Organism: Bombus impatiens; assembly: GCF_000188095.3. Classification (NCBI taxonomy): domain Eukaryota; kingdom Metazoa; phylum Arthropoda; class Insecta; order Hymenoptera; family Apidae; genus Bombus; species Bombus impatiens. Next base: position 1,147,585 of record NT_177864.1, on the reverse strand, counting down.
AATTGATTGGGTTTTACAAAATTTCACTATATTAATGGTATTGTTTCAATCCTAATAGCTATCACTAATAAGTTAGTTACAATTTCTACGAAATTGTTATTAGAAGGTTCTATATTACTTTATTTCGATAAAAGGCAGCATCGAAGAAAAATATGCGTATTGATGGAGCAGTGAAACGCTGAACTGCGAAAGGTATAGTGTTGCTACTATTTTCAGGCGAGTAGTGTATTCGTGCGATATTACTTTTACCTCGGGCTACCTGGCCCATTTTCTAAAAACGAATTTATAGTATATCACACAGCGAATAAAACGAAGAACGGAAATGGAAACGGAATGCACAATATAAAACAAAACGCGTTGAAGTAGGAAAAGTTGGCGAATGTATATAATCTGGGCGCATGATCTTGATATTTCTAACAATGAAGAAAAGCGTAATAATGGTTACCACGTTTAATTACGGGAGGGTTAACTCGATAAAGAGAAAAAAGAAGAAGTAAAATAATAAGAGGTATTTTAAGAATTCATCCTATCATCATTTATCTCTGCATCCGTCGTTCAACGTTCTAATTAACCTTACAAGACGTTCATTTAAATTCTTCGCAGTTACTATGAATATCATGCTCCGTTATACAATCGTAAAAGTTTCCATGTTTTTCTCTCTCTCTCTCTAAAAAGCTTCTCGACGACAAATTCACTGTATCTACGTCGTTAACCACACCTCGTCGATCGATTTTAAATATATTTTTTTCTTCACGTATCATGAAGAAAAATTTCTAATTTTTAAAAACGGTGAAACTTCAACAAAGGAAATCGATTAATTTCTATTAGAGCTCGATCTTGCCGTTATTAATACGCGCTAGAATCGTTTCTCAATTAATACAATCGATAAAATCCATCGATCGTAAAATCGAAAGGGAGAAACGCAACTTTCGAAAGCCTTTTTTTCCATCTAACACCTGATCAAAAACTCATTAATACGAAATTATTGCGCCGATCGATCACCACCCACGTTCGTTAAACCGGTCATTGTTGAAGTAACGAGAGATTAGAGTGTCTAGTCTACACATTCATGAGCGACAACGCGGCCAGGGAGACGGCGGCGCGACGTTACGCCCAGAGAACTTTATTTATCAAACCATTGCGATTTCTTGTAACATCCTGACTGGTTTGCAAAAGTAGATACCCCGAACGTCATTCCGAACCTACGCGTTCACCATATCAATCCACGCAGAACCGAAAGGAAGTGCGAGATGCACGCAGACACGCGAAGCGTACGACTACACTAGCTCTTGTATGTTGAATACGTGATCACCCTGTTAATTAGTTGTGCAACGAGTCGACAACACCCAGAACATTGAAAATCTTTCGAAGCGTATAGAAAATTACACCGTGGCGATCTATGGGAACGCTTTAAAAGCGCCAGCTTACATGCGGTTCGTTTTCTCGAGAATACAGAATGGACAAGCAACGCAAAGTGCCATTTTACGTTTACACGCGACGAAGACAAAACTCGTGTCAGATTTCCTCGATTTATCGGATGACACAATCTGGTAATCAGAGGCGAAGCGAAATACGACGAAATCGGTAAGGAAATAAAACTTGACTGGTTTTACAAGAATAATTACAAGCATAAAATTTGTTCACTTGTTTCTCGCCATTGTTAAACGAGCAGATTCGTTCTTGTGCTTCTGTCAGCGAAATACTCATTTTATTGGACTTTGGCAATGGTAGCATTCTTAAACGTTGCTTCGCCGCATATCGAATCTTCAGTCTTCTCGACTGAATGTGGATAATAACTTGCACACCTCTATCAGAATTCCAGTAAATTGTCCTTTCTTTTTCCCTATATAAAATATCTCCCTTGCTGAGAAACCGGCGAGGATCCTTTGTTACCTTCGAGTAAAACCAACCTTAAAGAAGCAAAAAGTCTCGTTTGCCCTAACGCTGGTAGCAGAACATAAATCGACAATGCCGCATCGCTAAAAATGACACCATTCACGATCATTACTGTTCAGACACCGTGACCATTTCACGGTTTGAGAGCGAAATCTTGTCCTTGACACTATTGTCCTTCGTCACTGCGGTCATACGACGAGCAGTTCTAGTAAACAAGTGAGAATAACGAAATTACGTACATTGCATCCAAAATATGTTCCTTAGCTCGAAACACGTCACGTACTAGTATTAACACGCGGTTGCAATCTCGCTCATAAATCTAATTATGGTAGCTTGTGACCTCGAACAGTACATTGAACTAGAAACTCTTGCTACGAAGAGTTATTAAGATTATTGGAGTGTAATTTATCTTAATTTTATCGAAGCACACTTTATATTATTTATTAGAGCAATTTTACACTGTAATATTCATTAGTTAACAGATAAGAACAAATTGCTGTGTGTAAAATGTGACACGTAAGAGTAGAGTATCGACTATCTCTAGAGTATTGAAGAAACTGAAATAATAAAATTCGGTATCGGAGATGGAATGTCCGTGTAACAAAAATTCATACGTTCGTATCATTATCATTTGCAAATGTCTAAAAATGAAAAATGCTATTCAACAGTGATAATGTTATACAAAGATAACATTGCTACTATCGAAGAAATTGAAATAATAAAATTCGATATCGGAGGTGGAATATCCGTGTAACAAAAATTAATACGTTCGTATCATTGTAATTTCAAATGTCCAAAAATGACAAATAGTATTCAACATCGCTGCAACAAACAAATTGAATAATGGATGTAGATTAACGTGTTTGCAATTCATGAATCACGTAGTAGCGAAGAAAATTAACAAAACTTTTCGAGTGAATCTTTCACAACTTCGTCAATACGTTATTTTAACGTTCAATTTTATACCGAACGAAAAACACAATTGCAAAAGCATATATTTTTACGATCTCGAATTTAAAAGCACTTATTTTTACGATCTCGATCTACGAGCCGACTTTTTCCACGCGTAAACTACTGCGTTTCCCGGCGCGACGACTGCCAATGAATCACGGAAACATCGTAATAGTTGCAGATTTCTTTCATCGATCAACGATAAACGTCGACCGTGTAACGGATATACATTTAACCGATAACCTGTGCAACCGAAGTTGCTTCAGCGAACAACTACCAGATACAACCGATATCGCGAAATTTCCTTCGAAACTATCTCGTATCGCAATCGTTATTAATTTTCTACGCGGCCTAGTTTTCTCTTAAATCGAGCAAGTAACACTAGACAACGTGCATAAATAAACGCGTTAAATATACGCCGTTAGTTTAGTCAACAATCTTGCAAATTAATGGCAAAGATTTCGAACCGTGTTCGTTATATGAAACCTGATTTCGATATCCTGCTCGCGTTTAATTTATTTCTATACACCAGTTATATCGTACAGATAAAATCGTTGACGAAAGATACCGCTTTACAGGAAACGTATACGGTGGTCTGAAAGAAAGGCTGAATAATTCCATGTAAAATCAAAATCATCGTAGATAAAAGGTTTGCTAGAAACGTACGTCCTACTTTTGATACTTTTTAAACGCGAGTTTAATTTGCAGCGATTCTCCTGTCCAACTGTGAAGCGGTAATCCTCGAGCGATCAATTTCAGGCAAACTTTTATAATTTGCTTAATATCATGCTCCACCTAAAGGCTTCGTCTCATCTCCAACTCAACGTCATAAAACCTACGTAGCTACGTACTTTATACTTTCACGTTGCAGTCACGGTCAAAAATTTCAAAAATTTCGCGTTCGGACGTTGCAAAGCGAAGTTAGAAGATAAGTTTTCCGCAAGATCGTTCGATAAGAAACACTATCGGGGAAGGGAAGGGAAGATTAATAACCGCTGTAATCCGGTAGTCTACATTGTGTCTAGCGTGATACTATAGATAGAGAATCTCGTAACTTACGTAAATGGTGGTTACGGTCGCGTTTCTAACCATATCTCTGACGTCGTCTATTTCCCGTCTAGATGTTCCAGGCGTCGTGGTGGGCGCCAGCATCACTTCGCTAGCCATCCTAGAAACTGTTGTTTGTTTCGAGAACGTCACCGGCAATGCCACTGTGCACAGTACGACATCGACACTTTCCAAAAACTCATCGAACCACGGCGATGATTTACGAACGTTGCTTACGAAATCACTAAATTCCGACACTTTCAACCTCGAATTATTTAAAAACCCGCCGTTCCATAGTGAACCGCGATTTTTCCTTCTTTCACGTAGAAAATCATCAATTGCACGTAAACTATTAATTACACGTACAAAACGATATTACCAGTTTCTTGTCTCTTCGTGAAATATCTCCAAAAATATAATTTCTATTTAATAAATTTTCCATCGTGCATACATTTTTAATCAATTTTACACGTAGCAACTCCTTTTATCTTCATATCGAACTCGAGCAACGAAAATTAGAAAACCATCAAAATTCCTAAGTACTTTTTCGTATTCTGACTATTTCTGAATTTACATCGTAACAAGGAAGTTCGTGTGGAAGGTCATCGGGGATCGAACACGATAGCGTAGAAGAGATTTATATAAAATATTGGTCTGTAGAGATTCGTACTCGTAATTTCCGTCGTAACAAAGTCGAATGCATTCCTGCGATATAATATCGGAGTGAATCAAATTTCACGTGGCAAGGAGCCAGAGACTGATCTTAACGCAGTCGTCGCTGCAAAACTGATTCAACCGTGGCGTCGCATAAAAGAACGATACCCGTTTGGTACATTGTCATTCCTTCCCGCGTATATCTAGCACCGCTGCTATCCATGATTTACATTACAAAATACGGCGGAGAAACGGGCACGAGGGAAGCAAACACAGACAAAAATATAAAGATACTATCGATCCTGAAGCTTCTCTGAACGTGTCCTTTTTCCACTATATCGACCATACAGAAATCTGCTTGGTCAATTGCGCGAGATTGCGCGATCTTCGAATAGTCACGAGAATTGAATAAAAACCGAAACCGAACACTGGCACAGTTATAATAGAATCACTTTCGATCCATCAGCTTCTTTGAATATCCTCGGTTCGATTACGCAAGATTCTCCTTTATCGACCGCACATTTTAGTAATCTTCGATGACGTAAAAAATGATGTAAAAAAAAAGCGAACTTGGAACTTTTAACGAAGCCACGTTAAACTCTACTCGACGTAAACGTCAATCGCTATTAAAATCAGGCTTCCATTATAATTTTCCAACAAGCCGATAATTTCAAGCGTTGTACACACGATCCTGATGAACTGTGTCTATTTTCCCTGGGAAATCGTTAAATGTCCGTGGGGAAATCGACGGGCCGTTAATCAGCGTGGCGCGCCGAGCTGCTAGAGAACGGAACTGACCGCGAATACCAGAAGTGTTCCGAGTTTGGAGCGAGACTAGAGGCGAAACGTGGCTTCATTCTCTTTCTCGGTGTGTGCCAGGCAAGAGAGGAGCGAAAGAGAGCTCGTGTATGTGTGTGTGTGTGTGTGTGCGCGCGCGTGTGTGGAGAGGACTCTATGGTGGTGGCTGCGTGAGTCAGCTGGCGTGCTCCTCTAGGCCTCGTGCACTCGCACGAATATCGTTAGGTCTGTGACGCTGGAAACCGGAGGGGGAAGGCGAATCATTGTGATTCACATATGTAGTAAGTCGATTGGCGGTAGGTTGCAGAAGAAGGCGTCTTTTCACAAGGGACGTGACTGGACGAGATGCTCTTCCTTTCGTACCAGTACCGCAGCAGAGTATAGCGAAGGACGCCAGGAAACGAGAAAATCGTTCTTAATCGAGAGACCGTAAATTACGGCCCGTAATGAACCGCGAGGGCAGCGGTTCGAGGAAAACTGCTGCGAACGAGTCTACCCTGAACAGACGATGAGAAATTTCTTCGCTCGATCGTATCGGGTAGAGTCGAAAGTGCGTAGATGTTAATTTTCCGTTTGCTTTTGTCGATGTCGAATCGTGAGAGAAAGCGGTACGATAAGATTTATTCTCAGTGGAATTTGTTTGACAGGTTGTTGCAGGGAAATTTAGGACGTAGGCGTTGTCCGGACTGCAGATTTTTCGTGCGTTTTTAAATGTGACGAGATACGCGACGTATGAAGATACGGAATTATACAGAAAGGAAATCATTTTTATGCATTTTCGGTGATTTACTTCGTCATGAAATAAAAGATAATACGCCGCATAATAATTTTGTTCGTCTGTTGTATAATATTAACGTCATACATTTATAATATGCAAAAGTACATCGCATGTAAGCGCGCGCGCGTTATATGTACATGAAGCTTGTAACACACATATGTAGAAGTACGTGATCTCGCTAAAAACCAAAATGGATAGACTTTAAAATTTCTGTAACTAACGTAAAGAAAGGAATTTCATTCCATCATCGGAACAGAATTTTTCCTTGAAGGGGAAACGAGCATCCTCTCTTTAATAGCATAGCATGATATAAACGAGTATGAACACCGTATAGCTTTCAGTTAATAGAAATACATTTGTTATTCCCCCCCTTTGCAAATCCATCGTTCCTTAAATAGTCGATAGAAATATACTTCCCAGCGGGAATCAAAGTTAGCAGAAAATAAGTGTTGCTTGCTGCGATTAGTTATACCTGTAGCTACCTGAGTAACTCTGTATGCACTGCAATTAGTTATTCTGTTACCGAGAAACTCCGCAACCACTGTAATTAACTATTTCTCTGTCGAAATTCGGAAAACTTTGTAGCTGTGTAACCGGAAACCTACTCGTTTAATACTCCAAAAATACATGAAATTAAAAGCAACGTTACTTTTTGACGTTGCACGCTGCTGAACGATGACTTTTCTCAACATCGTTAAACTGAAATTTCGCATCACGTTCGCCAATATGTTCTTCGAATAAAAATGCGAGGTAAAAACGCCACGATCTTACAACGTAATACAAACGAACAATATAAAAATGATTTTGCACAAATTCGCCGAATTAAGAAATGCAACAATACTCGACAGCAAACTTTCCAACGGTTTCTGTCCTGTGACCTGCTACACAAAGACTCTGTCCTTCGCAAAAGACGATCGCCAGATGTCGAAAATGTTAATAGCATATTTGCAATTAGCCTAAGGACCCGTTATAAATCTTAGAACTCTCTAGCTAAGGTTCTTCAAACGAACAAATAGTTTTTGTCTTCGTATTCCCTAAATGTATTATCCCGCTAGCAACTTTCTCTCGAAGACGGTTAGCATCTTTCCTCAACCATCAACTTAGAGATTAACCAATTCACAACGACTTCCATTTCCCTCACTTTTCTAACGAAGGCTTTCACAGGCATTCGACAAAGTATGGCATGAAGGGCTACTATACAAACTTAAAAAAATTCTACCACACCCCTACTACTCCATCCTAAAATCCTACCTAACCAATAGACAATTCATGGTTAAATGCTTAGACACCACTTCTGCAACATTCCCAATAGAATCTGGCATACCCCAAGGTAGTGTCCTCGGACCCCTACTGTTCTCCATCTACACTGCTGACTTACCTATATCAAACGAGATAACAATAACAACATTTGCTGACGACACAGCATTATTAGCAACCAACGCAGACCCGGTAATTGCCTCATCCACTCTCCAGCGATGTCTCGACTCCATGGAAAAGTGGTTTCATGAATGGGGCTTCAAAATTAACGAAAAAAAATCCTCACATGTAACCTTCACGCTCCGAAAACAAACCTGCCCCCAGATCACCATTAACAACACAATAATTCCTAGCAAGGACTCAATCAGATATCTGGGCATGACCCTGGACAGGAGGCTAACTTGGAAAAAACATATCTCAGATAAAACGAAGCAACTTAAGGACAAACTAAAAAAACTTTATTGGCTCACGGGCCGACGCTCCAAACTAAACATACAGAATAAAATTACCCTCTACAAGACCGTAATAAAACCTGTCTGGACCTGCAGAATCCAACTATGGGGAACAGCAAGCAACTCCAACATTGAAATACTTCAACGCTTTCAATCGAAAACGCTAAGATCCCTAATTGATGCACCTTGGTATATTACCAACGAAACAATACACCGCGACCTCAAGATACCCACAGTCAAAGAGGAAATAGCAAAATATAGCGACAGATATAGCAGAAGTGTCAACAAACACCGAAACCCCCTAATCACTGGACTACTTGATACGACCAGATCCGCAGGCTGAAGAGACACTACCCGCTAGACCTAAACGATAGATTCAACTAGTTATTTAAATTAAGTAACATTTACTTATTTACAATACCTACGTACAAATTATACTTATCTATAATAAGTATCAATTTATTATAAATAATTAGCCATGTTACTGCGCCATGCCAGAAAAATTACTGAAAATTCTCAACGCGAGAATTGATTGTAATTTTAATAAATATTAAAAAAAAAAAAAAAAACGAAGGCTTTCCTCGAAGAATCCGATGATCTTGTATTCTTAGACACACCTCGTTATAATTTTCCTCTGCAGTATTCTCGTGACGAAAAGTCAGTTGGTAGTTAAATAGAATTCCTTGACGCATCTTGAGCAATCATCATCCGAACTTGTATCGCGCACTCTTCTGAACGCTATCGTAACGCATCGTCTAGAAATCGAGTTGCAACCGCGAAGTACGAACCGCTAAGTATAATCGTGAGCTCTACGTAAAGTGTACATTGAGAGTATTGTTAATAAATATATTTATATATAAATTATACTTTAGTCTTTCTTCAGCACCTATCACGACCTATCCACCTCAGAAATATACGTTGTATATTTTTCCTACAACGGTTTAATAACGTTTTTGTGCTAAGAATTCTTTTGTGAAACGTACTAAACATTATAATAATAATAAAGTTACTTTCACACGAAGTTTAAACAGACAGTAGAGTTTGTAAACCACGCTATACTCCATGCTTCTATATTTCTTTGCGATTGGAAACTTCTGGAAGCTATTTTAACTTTTCGCAAACTTCTACTGGCAAAAGAATGTGTATGAAAAAGCATGGTGATCTCGTTTTTTGGAGAAGCTTACTACACGAGAATATTACAGAATTGCGTGCATCGGTTCCCTCTTGAGTACAAGCGTGAACGACTTATTTAATCCCATCACGTTTCTCTATAGCATGGAACCTCGCCTGATGATTTACTGTCATGGAACACTGCTGAGTATTTGAACGTGAAATACATATGTACGTCGTTATCTCCTGAATTGCGATGAAGTTATACATACATACTAATTTCCATGTAAACGAATGATCTTATTCTCTCTTTCCCAAGGAAATACTTTAGAACGTAATAATAAGGATTTGATTCACAAATTATACCATTTAATTCATTTCATTTTCAATTACAGGAAATTTATACCAGTTTTTACGACAAATGAGATTTTACAAATCTTTTTCCTTTCCTCACATTTCTAATTTTCTTACAGTTCTTTGATTCCATTACAGTGACGCGTGAAAATTTGTAATTAAAAAAACCTGGAAGTATTCGCTTCTGTGATAAGTTACGATACAAAATTTAGGGAAAATCCCTTCGACTCTAACAGAGCTTGACTATTTACTATGCTCATGTATATTTACTGTTCGTCAACCTTTTTGATACAACATCAACTAAAAGAGCAATGATAAATTTCCTATCGGATTTTGTATTTCATACGAACAACGCATTTTCAAACGTAGTTAGTTTATTCGAAATTATTTTAATTACATCCGTTAATGTATCCAAAATTGTGTCAGTAAATTATTTCTAAAGTGCTCTTAAGCGCTGTAAGGCGAGAAATTCTTTCCTGAATCACGAACTACGAACGATTCGTTATATGTAAAATTTAAATAATGCTCTAGGTGAACGAAGATGCTAAAACATAATGGTGTCCATCACGCTTTTTTACAATTTTGTTTAACACGCGATGAACTTGATTATGAATACGAAATGAAAGTTAAAGAAGCCTGACTAGAAAATGAGGGACCATTAAAAAACTAACGGATACATATTATTACCGCATAGTGTGCATAAACGATTGGATAAGTAGGTAAAACAGTAAATTATTGTTGACAATCGTTCCCATCCTTGACAATCGTATTGTATAACGGCCGTGATGACGATCGTCCATCATCCAATTAAAGAAAGGCCTAACATCAAACATTAAGATTCTCCAATGAGTTCGTTATACAAGAGAATATTGCTATGCCGTTAACGTTATTTATTATGATAAAATAAATGAAATAGGATAAAACGATATAAATAGAACAATTAATTTACCAATTGAGCAATAGTATGGAATTAAAGCAACTATTTATTTATTTCTCCTTCATTTTTCTATTCTTATTCTATTTTTTAAATCAATGTTTACGAAACTCAGTTTAAAAGCTTAATAGTTATTAAAACTATCGATTAAAAAATTGTTGAGTTACAAAACAGAATCATATTGATTGCCTATCATAAGAATTGTAATTTAATGAGCAAAATTACACTGTGAAAGAAATGAAAAATGTATATTTTCGATTGATGAAAAAACGAATAAGAAATTACATCTAAATTAATGTTGCAACCTACTGCATCCATAAAATATTAGAAATTCAACATGATTAATAAGATAGCAGACATTTCAGCAAATTAACAGCTTATTTATCTGAACCAATTCTCAAATATTATCAGGAAATCTTGTTTGCTCTGAAAGCGTACGTTGCCATAAATTTCGCATACGTACATATATCTAATATCCTGAACTAAACGCTCGTTCAACTAACTGAGAAGGTTAAAGAACAAAGACTAAGGAAACAGTGTGTAGTTACAAGCTACGAGCAAAGAAACCTAACTAGCAGTAAACTTCGCCGTGCTATGTTTGCCTATTGTTCTACTAGTGGCAACATTGTAGCTAACGTTATTACGTCTCATCCTATGATTGCTATCATTAGTAATCCTATTATCATTCTTCGCAATTTAATAATGTAAATATGATAAATATGTAACAGTGCGATAAAAAGCACAGCAGAATATTGCAAGTACAGCTGCATCGTAAATGTACCTCGTTCAACGGAACAAAATACATGGAGATTTTCATTGGCAATTTTACGACATGTTCTCGAAAAAGCAGGTTATTTTTGAGTCAGAATTTTAACACATCGCCGGCGATACCATTCATCGCTTCTACCATATACTATCGTTCATGAGCGCTTATCCGCTTACGCTTCCGCTAAAAAAGAGTTTCAGACTGTTTATTCTATGGGAAGGGAGGTTGGATCTTTTTAATGGAAAAAAATAAAACAGATATTTCAGCTTTGATATACACCACCGCTCAAATACATCCGAACACTTTGGCAAATTTGTGATAATAGCACGTTGAGTCGTATCTACCGAGCTTTTCCTACCTAATGGCGAATTGATGACTGAAAGCGGTACTTATCGCCTTCTTACAGAGCTAGAAAATTACAAGTTGAAACTCTCTGAAGAGAATTAATAATAATAATATACATTTAATCGTAACGCCTCTCGTTCGAAAAAAATTATACTGTCATCGACTCTATGGAACGTAATATGAGCTGGAAAAGAATGTTCGCGTATCTATACTGCGTATATTGGTATCTTTACGTTATCTAATGCAGGTGAATAAACTACACTGCGTTATCAAGTAAACTTTGTACGTTTTGCAGGAGAAGCTAAATCAACAAGAAGCGTATCGAAAAGTAAACACGCGTAATCAGGAAATTTTATATTACTACACAGTCACGTTTTATTTTATTTATTGTTTTTATTGAAAGATCAATTACATCGTGCTCTGTAGAATTTAACTCCTGATTCGTTTTTATACACGCACGCATCATGTTTTCATTCATTTACAAATATATCCGAGTTAGTTTCTCTTCCTACCTTTGATATCGAAATGTTAATACTCTGTGATGCTAATTTGAACTTTATCTTCGTAAACCTTGTTTTATTTACTTATCACCTCTATGATATTTTATTATTATCTCGTCGTAACAATACCGAACGATTTATTTATAGCAACTATTGATTTCCAGTTCCCACGTCGCGATCACATAAACCGTAGTAATCAACTATGATTTCGTTTTCTTGGACAATAATTATCCTTAAAATCGAAATATCGAATAATGTTCAAAACGTTCAAAATTCTTAATAAAGTTAACAAAAGTCGAGTATACCTCTATTACGTCCGGTGACAATTTGCGTAGCCCGGAATCCATCCCTCGGTCGAGGCGGCCACTCGCTATGTTAATATAACACAGTTATACATATTACACACAGTTAACATATACAGTTGCACCATAATAATCATAAAGAACTGCCATAAAACTAAACATTTCGATGTGACCGTTAAGGCCGTTAAGTGGCATAAAACAACTATGGATCAAGATGTTCTGTATAGTTATTGCTCCACCAAATGAAAGTGGGGAAACGTAGGTTTTTCTATTTTTCCCGGAATTTTCACCCGTACGTGACAGCATCATCACCGAACTTTACTGGATCTACAACTATAGATCAGTCAACATCTCTGCGCTGGGTTCACTACTTTAACTCAGTCGACATATATTCGTTAACTATATCTGTTTTTGATAACTCATCTAATTAATATATACATACACACAACGAGCGTAATTATCTTGTCTACAATTGTGGTTGGAATAAAGAATACATTATAACCTGCTACCTCAGCGTTGTAATTAATTCAACTACCTTTATTATCTTCAACGAATTAGGGGATCGATCAGTTTCGATTGTAAAATCGTAACGGGAATTTACGATTCCTGTTGACGCGTTTCTTGGGATCGCGTCTCTCCGCGAATGGTCGACAAAACAGCTTTTAAATAATTCAACGAAACTCACTATGAGAATAATGTTTAACGGTTTCGTTTAAACAAACGAAGGGATTAGCCAGCGCGTGGAAATGTTGTTCTTTCTCTCGCTAATGCATCATTTATCACGTGAATAAAGGTTTCAATTCTTAATTGAACCGATCGCTCGAAAGGCTTTTCTCTATGTTGGTGACCTTTGTTCGAGTCTAGCGATTTATCTTCGCGCAGCCTCCGAAGCTACACCATGCAGCACAGGATGTACCAAACACTGTAAATGCACGCGTACAACACAACAACAACAACCTATCCCATGCCCCGACGCCTCTACCATTTACGAGTTCTACATGACGCTGATATCTCGCGTTTGCCTTCGCCACCCACGCTACCTTCGTCGTATTTTTCTCAGTCACGGATTACTGGATTTCGAAATTGAAAAGAAAGGCGCGCTTCGTGGCCTGAACCGTCGCGATTTTTGTCGAAAATACGATCTTTGAAAATTCCATGACTTTCCTGCACATGCGGCTTTACGAAAATAGCGGATAAGCCGATGGAGTAAGTCCCTTGAAAGCTATTTATTATTGTTAACTATGCAATTCTACTAACTATTGGTTAAGTGAAAAAAATAAAACTCGGATGTAGAATGTTAAAAATTATGATTACTCAAATTTTCTAATCTCAAACATGCCGAAATCTAGGAAATCGGAAAGGTAATTGTATCTTTCTACGATCTCGATACTTACGTGTGTTACATTGAATTAAATGTTTAGTTAATATTTAAATTATCGTATATAAAAGAAAGCGAACCGAGAATAATTTCAAGGAACAACTACACCTACGAGTATCCATTCGAGAGAAGAAAACACAAATTCGACATTCAAAGTTATCTTATATAATACAAATACAAAGGCGAGCGTCTCGCAAGGATGAAACCAACGCAATATGAATCGCAGCATCGTGTAACGTGTGAGAAGCGAGTCGGTCACAGGCATCCAAGGCATACATCATGAACGTTTCGATTACCCTACAAGGTATCGTCAAGGTGTACCACGGCGATTTTCCTCTTGGAAAGATAGCTCGTCAGAGTTGACCGTGGAGGCGATTGTTAATGTAAAACGTCCCGGAAAAGCCTCGATAGTAAGTAGTTCTAGTCTAGAGAGAGCACTGGTCGTGACCAAACGTGATCGATCAGTCAAGATCATTGGAGCAAGCACAGCTTTATTTAGACTGGTGGATACAATGACATCGACTAGTCGCAATTAACCATCTATAGCTGGATTTTTGTACGCTATGACATTATGTGTCCAAGAGTAGAGTGTGCTCGATTTTATTCTCTTCGTCGTGACACCGTTCGTGATACGAGAAGAAAACGAGTTTTCAAATGGAGATGAACACTGAACGGATTTAACGTGTCTTTCTCCTTTTTTCATCTCGGTGTAAAATAAACGACGATATGGGAATGGATGAAAATTGTTTGATTTTTGGAATATGGCAAATGGAGCTGGATATTGGTAATCTTACGAAGTCGATTTTTGGTAACGGTGCGATGATACGATTCTCTGATGCAACAGTTTCTTTTTGTTAATTTTTTGGCGAGGTATAATTTGGCCAAGTTTGTCCAAACACAATTCTCATCGTAGCTTCCTTCTTGAAAGATTTCGCGACAAAAAAGAACATGCGGCGCTGACGCGAACATTTTTTATTTGATCACAACTTTTTGTTTCGACAAGCGGACGAACGAAAACATTGGACAAATCGTAAACAGACGAGTACCAATCGCGATAAAAATTTGCACTTGGAAATTCCAAAACTCACGAATATATCAAATATACACCCAACCTGAATGCGTACAGACGCAATTTTGACATACGAAGATCCACCGAACTCGCGTAACCTACAGCAAATTTCTACGTGTTATCATTCAAATTATCCGCGCGAAGATAAGTCGAGTGCTCGCTCGGTGCTCGTCCGACTTTAAGTATGTAATTCCCAAGTTAAATAGCTTTGCAGAAACTCAAACGAGAGTATCGAAGTGATACGTTTCCATTAATCTCCTCTCGGTCACGTTGCAGAGAATCTGGCGATGTACCTAACACACTGAACGTGCAAACGGACTATTCGAATGCAAACGCCATTCAGTTTTTATTACCCGCTACCAAGAAGAGAGTGAAAAAATGTTCAGAAAGTAAATAGCGTAGGCTATTTATAGGAAACGAAGGATGAATACGATTCCAAGCTCTGAATGAAGTCATTCGACCGTGTGAAACGATGATGATGCCCAGTGAGACGAGACCGAACGATTTTAGATACTAACTCCTTTCAGCAATGTGCCTTTGAATATCGTCTCAGCCATTCTCTCGTCTTTAAGTCTTTTCTCTCAAACGTCCAAGTCATCAGAGTCTCAGATTAGCAATCGATTCTCAAATCACCCTATATAATATATGAGATATTTGATCATTTGGATTATATTTTGCATCGTGTATAAGCTTTTTATTCCTAAGACGACAAATTTCATTTTTTGCTTCATTTTTAATAGGATTGGCAACAGTTGCTAAGGCTTCGTGATGTTGCCAGAATATTTTCTCCGACACGGCGCGGAATTATGCGACACACCTTAGATTAGGTACTTTGTTTCCGCAACATTAATCAGCGGAAACAATTTAAGGCTTAAAGATCCTTCTAGATAGCATCGTCTATAGCAGCTTACATACTTCTGCACGCAACGCTATATTAATAAAGGCACGTACTAAAATATTTAGAAAGATGTACGAATATTTCTAATAACGTCTATATAGCGAGATTGTAAAAAGTGCATACTTTTTAATTTAATACAAAAAGCAAGCTAATCGTTTGATGTCTATTTGGTATACGATAGTGAAGAAATGGCAGAATGAATGAAATATTAATTCCAATGAAATTTGATACATTAATGAGAAATTAACAAATATTTGTCAAAAGTGTCGTAATAAATAAATAAAGAGTGCCGTGTAATATTTTTACTTGGAAAGAGGAATATTAAATTTCTATAATCTAACATATTCTTCGTGAGATACTTCAAAAATTATCGGATACTACTCCGCTTTCAACAAATATAAATTAAATTCGTACATGGTGGAATATGTTACATGGAGAACAAAGTGCCTTCGATTGAATATTTTTTTTAAATATTTTACAAAATTCCATTGAAACTGTAGCGTGGTGGTTCACGTGGTTGCTCTCTAAATTCTAACAAACCATTTGTTATTAAATTGGGCAATCTCTAAATTTGGAACAAGTGCATTGTGAAAATCACTTTCTTCCATTAATTTCACTTTATTTAGATCGTAGCATACGTGTGTCAAACCATAGACGATCGGTACTATACACTTTGTTTCTACGTGTACTCTCACAGTTTTCACTCCGGGATAATTAAATGAAATAATGCAAAATAATTCCGCGCGCTAATGAATAATTTTCACAGAAACGAACGAGAACGATCAACACTCGTCTCTCGAACACCAGTTTCTCGATATTTCACAGCTGTGCATGGCGGAATAATTACAGCTGTTATCCAACGACCAATGAACCTATACAGACGAATCTACTTACGTCTAAACACGTCGCCATGTGCAATAACGTCTTTATCATCGATCGTCATGCTACCGAATTAATGGAGCCATCCGATAACACGGATTTCAATCTCAATCTTCAATCATAGTTACACATCGCTTGATCCGTGTAACACGTATTATGTCAGACATGAAGTTTATCAGACGACATTGATTAGGCAAAATTATTGCGACGCGACAGTCGTAATTGACGAAAGAACAGAGTCATGCATTAAATACGAACATTCATAGCATGTGAACAATTTATATTTTTTATCCGAAGAAGGAAAACAGGCTTCCGCGAACGATTCGATGTTTAAAGACACTTAAATAGTATTTACAGATTACCTGCAATTGTATAATTAGCTTCTAACAGATTACAGCACTTCGTCATTTGAAATATAAAACGTGAAAAACCACTGTGGAAATGAGACAATCTACACGACTGAAGATTTAAGGAATAATTATATCTTGATCTTTTAAATGGCACAAATTTATAATTTCCAAGTAGTCATGGTTTTACAGTAATTTTAACCAACGCTGATCACAAATGTTCGATTACTTTCGTCAGTCAGCGTAAATATATGCAGCACAGCTGTGATATCGTACAAGTTTTTTTTCACAAAAATCGATGAGTCATCGATAGTCGATTTACACTCCTTTCGCATGCCCGTCGTGTTTCCATTGCCAAGACAGTTTTCCAAAAGTTCGCGTGACTAAAATCGAATTAATCAACGTTTAAGAGGGAATTTCTTTCACAGCTGAGGAAAGAATGATCGCTTGGCAAAAGTCCGTCGTCGCTTTCTTGCGGCACGACAACCAGCTACATTTCTGACACCTTTTTCTAAAAAGGAACCGAAAGAACACGGCTGTTCGTTTGGGCACAGGCCAAGCTTGACCATCGATAACGAGGTCACTATGATGCCTACATATTGATTGTTTATTGCTACGGGTTTGCGCAAGCTGCCATGTGCCAGGATTAACGGTGCAACGAAACCGCACAGAACAATGGGAAGCTCGACTCTCAGATAGAATGGATACCTAAGTAGTTGAAGAAAACGTTGATCACGATGAAACGTACCGGGTCTCGCGTTTCGAATATTTTTATCACGTGTGCTTCGTGGCTCGATAACGATTTAACGCGCCGAAGGAATAATTTGTAGAGCTGGTTTTCAATTAAATGTATTGCCACAGCAATTTTAAATAATTGAAATCGGAGTTATACTCGCGGAGAGAATCGACAATTCGACTACAAAGATTTCAGCAAACGAAACGAATGGCAGTAGAGGAATCTGTTTAAAATTTATTTTTCTTTTCGATAAAGTTATTATTGAGTTTCATCGTAAAATGATCAGTTGGCAGTTTCATTTTTATTTTAATTTCTTATAACCGTCTCTTTCGTTTTATAAGGAAATAATGCACAAGATTTTTTGCTTTGTATTATTTTATTGAATTATGTATGACCCATTTCTGTTGATTCTGCTGGAACAAAATCGATCATACATAATTCAATAAAATAACATAAAACAGAAAATGTCGCGCATTTATTATTTCCTTGAACGAAGGAAACTATTGGGACAACCTAATACATCGAAAATCGATTTTTCATCTAAAGTGATCGATGGGGGCGACGAAAATTTATATTCAAAATTATATTTACAGAGGGAGAGAAAATTATATCGCGAAAGGAAATTGGTTACGTATAGTACACAGGATATCCACCTATTTTTAATTTTTCACTTATCAATGTTATTTTTCCCGTGGCATAAATTTATATCGTAAGCTTATCTCGCTATCTCGTGATACGATGTTCTAAAAATTTTATAATTTCTCTTTAGCTATCGTATGCATATATCACCATGTAACACAATTCTAATCAGTTCGACGTGTCTGCGTAACCCAGTTACCTAGTATTCTTGAGTGCACGAGCATAAAAGGCAGTCCAAGGAATAAATAGCGACGTGTATGCAAATATTCTAGATGCCTTTTTACCAAACGAAATATAAAACATGAGAGAATGAGGATAAAACTCTGAAAGTATTTGCAATACTTGCGATAGAAAAGCTGCTTGACTTCCTTTTTTTTTGCAAAATGAGAAATGTAAAAATCACTACTAAAGAAAGTTATTTATTTACAACTTGTTCAAAATATTTCTACGAGTTTCTCTATTATACTGTGATGAAACGAACGTCAGACCAGTTACGGGTTAACGGCAAGTAAACAACATTTCTTTTTTCAACAAAGTTTAGTAACGGCTATTATGCTATTTTCTCGAACGTAAAACAGAATTAAGCAATACTAAAATATGCAAATTCTACTTGAAATAAATCATCGTAATAGGAAAAAGCAAATTATTCCCAGCAGACTTAGAATTACACCACAACTGACACACTCTCGCCTTATAACTACAAATCAGCCAAATAAATGAAATCACTGTAACTGTATTCCGTCTGCGAATCATCTTCTTAACTGTAGTAACGTCTCCCAACAGAAAATTAAATTTAGTCTCCCAGACATGTCTGAATCATCAAAACCATTGCGGAAAATCTTCCTTACTTTCTCAAAGATATTAATTTCTATCACCAAGTATGATATTGCAAACTACCAACTTAGCTTTAACATACACTGTACCCTATTAATTTAAACTTAAGTTAATCGCATTGCTATTTTACCGTGTATATATATCTATGTGTGTATGTGTGTTCAAAATGTATGGTTGCTATTAGTTTTAGTAATAGTAATTACTATTTTACACTTATTGTATTTTACGTTCTTCTTTGTACATTCTCGTTCCGTTAATCGCGATCGCTAATGACCATAAAAGTAGGTTGACGCGTCCTTAAGTAAAATAAATAATAATAATAAATCAGTGAGTACGAGTTCACAGTGAGTACGAACGGGAAGATCGGGTTTCTAGGAACACGACGTTTCCAAACGCTGTTCCAAGGACGAGTTTCTCGCGCCACTTCATTCGAAGTCAGCGACAGTGGCGTAATTAAACTGATAATTACGAGCGTGCGTCGCGATTCTTCGAGATCCTGCACGCCGCACCGTGCCAAAAAAAGTCTCCTGTGGCTGGAGGAGGTGGTTCTCCGCGCAGGTACAGGCTCGTTTTACCGTGCAATAAATAACCTTGCGTACAGGAAACGACGCCATATTCGTCATAGCGTCGCAGCTCGGGAATAGCTTTCGTACGACAGTCTGCCACGGCTACCCGTAAACGAGCACGTGAAATACCAGTGTACAGAAAGTGTACAGAAGAATTTTGGTTTTTCGTACGAGAGTAATTTTCACGGATTTTGCTGTGATCTATCAGATACCTTAAAATTTGTATCGAGTGAATTATTGGTCTCTTGTAATCATATAACGCGTAATTATTAATTCAAAATCAAGATTAAGCATTAATCGAAATTAGTCTCTGCGATCCTTCTAAATTATCGAGATAATTAATGATACGGAAAAGACGAAGATGGAACGTCTCTTTGGTAGCAAACATGTCATTTTTAATCCCGCTACGGTCCTAAAACTTATCTGTCTATTGATATTTTAATAAGATCGAAACTTGAGAAATTATTTACTTAAGAACACGATCGAGTTCAAAGTAACACCGACGTTCAGAAGAATACAACTCTAGATAGATGCTCCACTCATGTACCAGAGAATTGTACCAATTTAAATTTTGTCATAGATTATTCCGTCTCTTTTAATTCATTAATATTCCCAAATAATCTGTTGCCTTTGTAAGCAGTCTGTTTTATAGACACAAGATGATCGGTTCTCAACAATTCTCCATATCGTTCAATTCTGACAAACATACAGGCTGATGCAAAAGTGGAATATTCGTGTGATATGCCTTCTCTAGTTAGACATTAAACGCAAAAGTAAGCCAAAATAAATAACAAACATCGAACAAACATGTACGATAGAAGAAAATATGGCAGAATATTTATAGACAAAATAAGATTTAGTTTGTAACAAGTTTATAGAAATTCAATGCTGTTTCATGGCATTGCATTACTATCACAAATATCATATCTGATGTATCTATCGACATATAAGTTATTATTTATTAATTTTATTTGTTAGTACATTAAGCGATATTTTATATTGGCACATTCTTGCCTTTACTACGCCATAAATTACACGGGCCGGTTGAATGCCATGTTTAGCTGAGTATCACGTCTGCATTTCATTAATCGTAAGTAAATTATGAAGCAATCCTGTTCCTGGTACGTTTGAATATTAATTAAGTTATCGATTTCTACATGTCTCTATAACATTGATTTTACATGGTCTTAATGACAGAGGTTATTATTAACTTTCGTTAAGCACATAATAAGTATGACACGAATCAGATGTTATCGAAGAGATATTACCATTCTATTATCGCAAGTATACTTGATGCTTAAGAAGAATATAATCTAATGAACGATACTTGTCGAGGTATGATTAATACAAATCCCATACTCATTTTCCCATTGAACTGCGTCAAAATTCGTAACGTACGATGCTTTTTAAATACTTCGCTCAAGGTACATAACACAGTAGATATACGCTATCGTTTTCTTTTCATTTCACCACCCGTACCACACGTTGATCTTCTTTTATTGCATTTACAAGAAATAACGAAACAAAACGAAACACCGTAGAAGAACTTTATTAATCTAGAAGAATATTACTACGTAGTATGAATCATCGTCGACTCTACATCAAATGCATTAAACGCGATAATTATACATTCGCTAAACGTATCACGAAGCATTTCCCCATAATACGTATTTCAACTCCAACGACGAAAATAACAGCTTCAGCGAACAGTCCTCTGTAGGTCACTGATGACCCACGTGCCAAAGAATGCGGTGATGGTCTAACCGAGTATTTGGAATCGATTAAATCCTGACTAACTCAAATCCATCCATCGAATAAATACAATACATGTACATGTATTAAATTTCAGAAATAGATTTTGTAAGAAAATTATTTGTTACAGTAAGAAGTACGTAACGATAATTAATAGAGATGCAATCAAGTTAAGCCGATCGAACGTTAAAATAATATTCAACGAGATAGTCGCCCTGATCGTGGCTATTGCACGCAAAGATCTCCACGTGTAGCTTCAGACTCCATTAATTACAAATAATTGGAATATGATACAAGAACGAGTAAGCTTGTAACGAGCCTTGGACACGAGGCGTTGCGCAGAGATATCTTTTCATTGATCGAACGTTATGCTCTCTTCTCCTACGGTCAAATTAGTCTGCTCGCAACGACAACAGCCTCCGGGAATATCATCTTCGTATTATAAATTATTTACGAGAAATTTCGATAGTCTCTGCAAATTCGAATTAATGAAAAATAAATTAACAGTAACGCGAACACTCTATTTAGTTCTGTTAGTCTTGTATATAAATTTCAGCATACAGTTAGTAGAATTTTAGCATAGAATTCACAATGATAACGTTACGTTCGTAAAACGAAATCATTACTGAAAAGTGTGGTATAAATAAATATCGATATTAAAAATAACTGCGATATTTCCTGATCGTTTCTTAGAAAATTGATTTGCATTTTATTTCGTTTGTAATTTGTGTTTGTGATGTTAATTTAAATAATCGTATAGCGTATATACTATTGAAATCCTTGAGAAGACTTCAAGGCCATTCTTCTCCTTTTTAGTCGATGAAAATATATTTTTCATTGTATCAAGTTTATTATACTATAAAAATGAATTCCTCGCGCTAGATAGCATGCACTTTTTTAACAATGTTTTCTGACATGTTATCGTGAGCATTGAAGATTAATTAGTCACAGCTCTGAGTTTGAAATAGTGAATCTCATGCTACGTCCCACAAAATAATATAACAAGAAATTTTGAAATACGAAAAAGTAGTTGGGAACCGCTGACTCATACACGAATTAATAACAAACGTGTCAGCAGTATCAATAAATGATATGTTGCAAAATTGTGAACAAAAATAAATGTTAATGTCTGTGAGTAAAATTCATGCTGAAATAATTTACAAATCTAATAAAAAAATATAATTTAAAATCTAATTGTTTAATAAAAATACATTGTTCTTAAAATTTAATAAATAAATTTCTGTGATTATTTATTAGAAATATCAGTTTTAATATTGCGCTTCGCTCAAACTAAGGAACTACCTTATACATAGAATTACATATATGATCTGCAGTAATTATGACTTAATACTTATTTCAAGTACTTTTATATGGAAATATTCTTCTAGCACAAATATATGCATGTACGAACATACAATGAAAAGTTTTATATATGTAATTAGGAAACAGTACCATAAAATGAAGCTGAATAAATTTTCAAGTCTATTTAGCTTTCCAAAATATGTATGTATTATGTACTTTGAGGAACGTATAGAAATATAGGAAAATAAAAAACAAATTACACTATTCTACTCTATTTCTTCAAAAATAAATTTTATGATTGTTCCAATGAATCTGTGATTCTTTCGATAGGAAACTAATATTTTCTAAGCACCACCTATCAAAGATAGGATTTCAAAGGACACATCTGTGATAAAAAGTTGTCTGAATAAAAATGTACAAATTTCGACATAAAGAAAATATGTAAAAAAAATTATACGTAGAAGTTTATAATGTTCCTAGTACTTTGCAAGAATCTGCTATACATTAACGACATACTTTTTACCAAAAATTTAATACCGATATTTTGGAAAATACAGCGTATAGAAAATTATACAAGATACAAAATACAAGACAACGACTATTTCTTTATCAGATGAAACCTAATTTGAAATCAATCAAATGAACAACTTTGAACGTGTCGATTCATTTTGCAGACTAGTAACTTAAAATAAAATCAACGCTATTATTGTCTAAACAATAGCACCTATGTCACTTGTATTTCTTACATTACATATACCGCAATATAAATATACATTGCTCTCTTTCTTATCTACAACTATTACCATTTATATTATTTACAACAAACTAACGTCATACCAATTACATTTGTCAAGCTTCTAATCTGCAAAATGATAATTTTTGTAAATATTCAGTGATATAGCCATAATAGAGTTTAGAATTAAAAGTAGAACATGTATAAATACCTGACGGGAATCGTAGGCATCAGAGAAGTGTTCGGATTCGGCTCCGTCGTGGTGTTGCTCGCCGGCAGGGCCCTTACGTCGATCGTCACCCGCGTTACGATCCATTGCGTCGAAAACATGGACGACCGTATCGGGCACGCCGTCACACGTCCGATCCTTCGTCCTCGGGGCAGATTCCTCTGTTTTGCCCTTAACGAAGAGGCGCGTGATCGCACTCCACATTCAACGAAATCACAGCATTCGCGACGGCTGCAGCGACGATCCGATCGAACGGGTCCTTGTTCTCGTCATAGCCGGCGAGACAATGCGTTCAAAGTATTTCGCGTTACTCGACACACGCACGCCAATATTTCTTCCGTCACGGGATCATCGGGCACGTTTACGAATTTACGTCGAACAATTCGAACACTCCGTTTGACGAACGCGAAGGTTAGGTGGCACAAATACCGCTAAATTTTTCTCGAAGTAAGGTTAGATTGTGCGCTTCGACAACAGCAATATCACTTACGAGTAAATTATCCGCGTTAAAACGATGCCGTGTTCGATTTTCAGTCCATTTTGTATCACTCACCTACCAATCATCGATTTACGTATAACATTTACAGTAAGATCGGTAACCAGAAAATTGAAATGATCACAGGCTACTTTATGGCTCGTGCCGGAACATACACAAGGCTGCAATAGACACGATGTTTTGAAACTTCAAATAGCGTTCTTTGGACAAGCAGCGCCGTACGCAGAGCAGTTAAAAGTTACAGTCGAAATAATGCCGGCTCACGATAAAACACTGCAAAGGATGAACAGTAGCAGTTAAGGACACTCTTCTATCGTGTCTACCGTGGACCCTGCTATTTTTGTCAGCAAGAGTCGTCGCGCGTTCCGCACTCCTCGGGTAATGTGCGAGCTTCTCTATCGATTTTACGCGAAACAGCGGAAAAACCAACTACAGGTATTCAATTCAAAATTACAGAAGCGTATCACCAAAGAAATTTGGATACGTCTTGAAATTCAGCTTCCTCGAGAGGTGTCTCCGGTGGTCGATTCACTCGATGGGTGTTGCAAAAATGGTATTGGCACCTGTAAAAGGGGCGTACCTCGCGCGACTCTTATTTCCTTCAAATAAATGACGAATGTGTGTGTTCTCGTTCTTTGAACTCAAATTCACAATGTGCTTTTTATCCGTTTCATCAAATTTTCTCGTATAATTAAACTAAGATCTGGATATTCGGATTTTCGTTGACAGCGGCACGAAAGCACACGAGAAGACTACTGTCGTACACAGCTCAAACTTCGCACTAGCACCACTAACGATTCGTTGGTTTTTCACAATCGTTACTATCTGTTTCCCATGCGAGACGCTCGAAAATCACAGTCGCATATGCCGATGCACGTGAATTCTCAAGCAAGAAACATTGTCAGCACGAAAAATCGTCATTTCGTATGAACATCAAGCCCACGGCACGTTCGCCGTCCATCGTGAAAACGATCATCGATTTGGAGCGAGAATATCGCTTAACGATATATCGAAACGTATTCGAGAGTGGTCGCCATGTTCTTCCCAGTCGAATTAATTCACGACAACGATATTTTCTAAGTACTATGATTTAGTTCTTTATTTTATGTTTTAAATGTGCGAGAGATACTCAGTTTCATAGATAGTTGGCGGTTAATGTATATTTTGATGAAAATTGAAAGATTTTCAAATAATCTATCGATTGAAAACGAGTTAATTTTAAATATGCTGTAACCAAGTATGATCGAACTTGATTGGTCGAAATGCAGTTTGAAAAATCTCGTGCCTATCTGAATCGTCGAATAATGAACATCGTAGTGACAACGGTTTAGATCTAATCTAAAAGCGTCTAGCAGATTTGTTATCAACTTCTCAAGATGCAACAATGAAACCGGTTTCCATCGTAATTGGTATGTCACATTTTATATACTAAATATACATGCATTTTCACACCATTGCAAATCAAAGTAAATTATACAATAAATATTTACTGGACTATGTATGAAATAATTTATATTACGTATTAAGTTATTTATATGATATTCAGAATTTAATTATTTCATTAATTCATAGTACATAACGTTCAAAACATTTAAAATTCTGTTTAAAACTGATTTCCTATGTAAAATTATCGTGGGGCATACATGCAGTGCCACCTATCAGCAGACAGACTAACTTATTTAGTATAGATATTTAAATAAAAATGTCGTCTCGAACATTCGGAATTCAATAAATACAAAAATTCAAATTATCAATACCAATACCTATTACATATTTCAAAAAATGGTTTATTCGTTACTTTTATCATGACATTATTAACGTCTGATCGGTACTAGATCGATTGTTGTTAACGTAAATATGAGCAATATACAAATTGCATATAATCGCTACCCAATCGTCAAAACATTCATACTTTTAGTGTTCTTTGTTATGAATTGTCAGAATTATACATTTTTCTTAGTATCTATCATCATGAATTGTTAAAATTCATTATAACAAACGATATTAATATTTGTCACGTCCTTTTGTATAAAGTTGAATTAGGGAAACGTTCGTTTTTGTCAAGTTTGTAATGTTGCGCTTTGTGGCTGTTACTCATGATCATGTAAATTAAATTAGATTTGCAGCTAAGTAGAGTAACTTTAACCTTTTAACTAAGATATATTTCCTCAGTACGAATCATTAAGTTGATTAAAAGATACTGTTACCAATAAGACATATTCAAAATGATTCACGTACTTAATAGAGGCATGGTAATAAAAAAGAAAGAACTGACACAAGTACATTGTACATATTATGTAGTATGCATTATAGAACGTATTTACAACGATATATTTACATTGTCATTACAAAAGTTGTGTTAATAATACCACAGACTATATATATTCATCGATTGATTTGTGATCGCATCCACGAACGCATTCACGCACCCACGAGCTAAAATGAACTATGCTTCATTCCCATTCACACGGTTAAACGCTCGTTAAACGCCATTAAACAACGCTGACACATATCTCGAGCAGCGGCGGCACCACATTCGAATCTTGCGTCGGAATAATTTATAAAACTTTTAATCTCACGCGTCAATTAAGTATGACTATAACGTAACTCTCGTACGTTTTCTAAGAGCTTGTAAAAAATAGAAATCTATACAAAAAAAGGGGGAAATAAAGAAAGGAAGAAGACAGAAGAAAAGGAAGAACAAAACTGTGCGATTATCGTTCGATTGTATGATTAATCGATTGATTGCGTTAAACGCATACGTTTCAAAATGGAGTCAACGCATAATTTTGAAATGCGCGAACAATACCGACTTGCATGTGGGACGCAAAGTAAAAAGCACGAGATTTTGGAAAATATGTACTTTCGCCTCGATTGAAAAATATTCGCTTATGATGTTTATTTCGTTCGACAAATCTGATTTTCTGTCGCATTATAATTACGATACTACAAAATCGTACTAAAGAATTGTCCACTTTCTATATACTTATATGTATATAAATTTACACTTTACATACATGTACATAGAAAGTTGAGTTACTAGGGTGTGTAAGTATGTACAGGGTGGTTCGGTAACTGTCGCCATGTTAATCCTCTATAACGAAATTTAAATTGAAAATTGATATGTATCTTTTCTGTCATCGTTTTACTTACTTCTATCGCTATATCCTTTATTTTTACTTTACTTACTATCACTGTATCGTTGCATATTGAAATTTAGACTTCGTTGGAATAATTATCGTATAATAAAATAATAATATTATATATAACAAATTGCAAGCAACGTCGATTCTTTTTTCTTCAAGAAAAATGAAACAAAGAATTCTTGTTATAGAGGATTAATATCCCTCGGAACGAGGAAGCTAGAGAAAAATATTTCATTTATAATAATTATATAGCAGAAAAGATTTAGTCATATAATTCTTATTCCGCTTGTTCTATATGTATAATCGTCTAGATATTGCTAATTGAATTAAGCAATTATCTGTAATTACAAAAGTTAAGTGTTATATTAACCTTCGATTGGTATTGTTGGCCCATAGGTAATCGCTACAGTTTAAATTAGATTTGAATTGGGTTACTTCATTTTAACTCGTATCTTATATCTTACGCGAACAACACTACTCACGGCCTTTGTCACATAAGATAGAAAATTCAAATTAAAGAGGAAGTACGTACTTTCAAATTAAATAACTTAATGCAGACTATTGTAAGTTAGGTTGGAGCTACGTCACAGCGATATTTTATATCATCGCAGTTGAGGATAAAATTCCGTTTTTCTTCGGTATATTCATTCAAATTCTTGAGTATTTCAATTTCATGAATAATGAAAATTAATCAAACTCGCAATCCTTAAGAAGAAGAATAAATAACAAATAAATTCTTCGTATTATAGAGTTATCATAATATCCTACTATAACACTTGATTTCGTCGTATTTTTTCTATCGTGCTATCTTTCATAGATAAACTCTTTCCCACTCTTCGTAATTTCAATGATATTTAAGGTGACAATTAACCGACTACTCTGTGGAATGTTTTATACGATAAGTAGCGAGACTTTTCGTAAATGAGAGATTCTCGGATGAAAATTATTAATTCTTGATTCTTCAGCGCAATCCGTTGATCGATCAGAAGCCAACAACCGACAAACCTGTCTTAAGAATCAATTCGCTTTTGCGCGAGGGATCTGTCACTTGCTGGATTCATGGATTATCTTATGAAACAACCTGTACACATACGAATCTGCTACGAGTATTACACACGGAGCTCTTATTCTCTCGGTCAGACGCATTACTTACAAACATAAATAAGTCTAATTACAAGAAAAAAAAAAAAGATATCTTTTTCCTTTTCGTGTCGGCTTGCGTACATAGAGGCCTTCGACGAGCGAACGGAAGAACGCGAACACAAATGTGTTTTTCAAAACAACGACAGATCAAATACGTAGAAACTCACCGAACAACCACGTTCTCTTTGTTTCATTTTTTCTCAGACTATAATATCGGAAGCTTGACTTCGTTAAATTAATATCACTAAACGATATATTAACCGATCGAATGTTTGAACATTAGATGAGATATCTGAGTTGATTAAAAGAAAACAAAAAAAAAAGGAAAATAAAAAAAGAAAGGAAGAAAGAGAAAGAAGGAAGGAAAAGGTAGAAAGAAAGAAACGATTCGAAGCATCGGTTGATAACCCCGATCGTTACGGACATATGTATATTACAATGTATCCACTAAAACCGGATAAAAATCACGTGTCGGAGTCGCAGGTATTCGTCGATCGTTTTTGTTCCCATTCAATTATTCACTTTTTCCAGCGACGAAAATTATTACGATCGTTAGTACGGAAGCACTTGTTTCGAGAAATTACACTATCTACTAGTCGAAATTTGGCACCAGACGACCGATGATTTTCTTGCGACGCTTGAAATCCGCCATCGATCAGCGTTTGTCGTTCACGTCCAACACAGGCGAACAGGCACTGCAGTTTTGTTTCGTCGAACCGAGAATCGAGCGGAATTTTGAGCGACAACAGCTTAATTCGAACGTCGAATTGCACTCTGAGCAATTGAGAAAATCATACGAACTTAGAACGCAGTGTAAGAATTTTAAAAGATCAAACGACTATCGAACGATTTAATTTCTTGCAGGAATAATAATATGTGATTTTATAATTATACAGAGTGCTTTAGCGTTTGCCATTATTTAACGTTCTAACGATTGCAAACTCTGAGAATCTTCGATGAGACATATCAGCGAAATAAAAATCGTTCGCACGGACGAATAGGTGAATGAATAAAGAAAAGGAATAATTCCATAACGCTAGATACTCGTCTCGATCTCTCCATCGATCGAATTAAGAACTGTCGATCGATTCTACTCGGAAAATTCAGCCGCACAGCTCGCTTTGCGTTCGATTTATCGTCGTTTCGAACGCGCTGTCCGCACATGTATACATCTTGCTAATCCCGGACGATCAATGGCAACCGCAGCTCTTGACGACCATGTTTTTGTACTTCTTCAGTATAACGTTGCTT
Organism: Bombus impatiens; assembly: GCF_000188095.3. Taxonomy (NCBI): domain Eukaryota; kingdom Metazoa; phylum Arthropoda; class Insecta; order Hymenoptera; family Apidae; genus Bombus; species Bombus impatiens. Next base: position 1,118,043 of record NT_177864.1, on the reverse strand, counting down.
TCGTCGAGGAAATACAGCACGGAGATCGGCGAGAGCTTGGTGGGCGCGCAGCAAGGCTTTGGTACCTTACCAGGGCTAACCAGATGCACCAACGTTTGGACGATCGCGTGATTGGTCGCGTTCATATGAGCGTTCAAAGGGAAATTGCATTCGCCGCTGCAATAATATGCGTCGTATCCGTCCGGTGCTATGATCCAGTCCTGCAAAATAAATATTCATATCGATCATCGATAAGTACGCGGCAAACTACGAGTCCCGATGATCGTGTAGCACATGATTGCATCAAATATGCGTATTATTACGCCTCTTCGCGTAACTTACCTGCCACTTCAGGTCCCTGAAGCTCACGTACAACGTTTGAATTTTACAGGTCCTCGAGTTGTATTGTACGCCTGGATCTGGAAAATGATAACGATTACCGATTGTTCATCGTTATTTCTTACAGTTAGCGATGTCTTGGTAAAGTACGAATCAAAGAATACGCGTATTTCTTACGTATTAAGAGAGGAATTCAAATTCATCAAAATTGCGGTTTACGAGCTTCTTTGTTTCTCTAATTATTAAATACAGACGTATGCACTTCGACGACTTCTATCGAGATAGAGACATTACAGTTTCAACTGTTTTTACGTTACACCGCCTGTTTCTATGTATGGTCTTATTAAAAATTTTTGTTGCACTGCGCTCCGAGTAAGAGAATAGGCTGTCAATTACGAGGCTATTAAACAGAGTACACGCACAAGTTGTTAAACTAAGATGTTTATGTTAAAATGTCTAATCGGCATTACGCTAGTACAATTTAGAGGTAGAACTATTGAAACAAAAACGACTTTAACGCGCAATCAGGACAAGGTGGAATACAGATTTGGATCGATCTTTCTTTGTACATTACGGTTAAATCGAATCTTTTTCAATGAGAAAAAATTCCTCTTTCGATGTTACTCTAAAATACGAAAGATGGAGATGGAAATGATAGATTTACTGATTCATCGGACGTTACCTTCCGGACTTACCGGTGTACGGATTATTCCGATAATCCAAACTCGAGGACTCGCTCTTCTTTCTTCTCCTGGCATCTCGTTTCTGTCGTACTTTCGATTCTCTGATGCCAGAACTCTTAAAGTAACCCACCATAAAGGGTTGCTTGTCAGGGTCGCCTCTGAACCCGACGATCCCAATGTCCTCTGGTCTCATTTCGTGTACTAAAAACACAATGATATTCGTTTTGATAATTACGCGATAATATACGCGATTACTCGGTGCATTTACTATCGTCCAGTCGTTAAACAGGTTTAATTTGCTTGCAACGTAGTTTAGAAAAACGCCTTTTTCTCGAATTAGTTGCACGAACTTAACAACGCTAAATTCTCCGACGATAGTTGGAAATGTTTTTATTTTTAGGACAAAATTTGGAAACTTGTAACGCTATGAAAACTAAGGTGTAGGAAATATTTTATTCGAACGTTAGAGACTTTTACTGGCACAAAATTCTCTAAGAGCGCTAGCCAACTCCGATCGAAACGATGTAAATGTTTAAAAATTCGTCAAAGCGTAAAACGTGATAAAGTAATATAATATATAAACATAATAAAGAATAAAGACTGACAATTATTTCCCGAGAATCCTTCGCTAATTAGAAACGTTGACATTTGGATGGCAAAAATGGGCAGAAAAGATGCTAAAGCGATTTAACTTTTACAAGATCACGCATTTCGACGCACTGTTTAAAGTATTGCCGAAGAACTTTATAAGAAAAGAGGTTTCTTTTTTTGCCATGATCGCCTTCAGGCCAATCGGCAATGTAACTCACGAGGAAACGTTCCAATTTGGCGATACCCAATTACCCCGTTTGATTCGATAAATGGAATGCACGCGTGAACGATTACGATTCGCGCGCATGTTTGTTAGAATGGCCTACCAGCAGTTGGAATTATTAATAGGCAACCTTCAGGAATATTAACTATTTAAGAATCTCGAGTCGGCGGTGTGTCAGCTGGTTCTCGATAGCATGATCGAGGGAGCCGTTCACTTGGCCGATATAGGCGACAGTTCATGGTTTCCCAACACGTTGGCCCTGCAATTAAGTGGCCGCTGCCTCGCACCGTTTGCACGTTTAATTAATTGATCGATCTGTCAGCTGACATGCTGATCGATCGATTATTCTTAATTATCGTCACGCGGCACGCATGAAACGCGGAGAGGCGGCCGCGTACAGAAATTTCAGGGTATAAGACACGGCCGTGGTGGAAACGCGTGGAACCCGACATGATCGTAGACTCGTTTCGTAATGTATATCGGAACTGAAAAGAAGTTATGGTACTTGTTTATCATAATTATATCGGAGCTGCTTTAATTATTCATGCGGTAATAATTACACTTCTGTCCTAACAGTTTGCGGTGTGACAAAAATAAAGCCGTTTTACATGAATTACCATGAAGTGTCGCAACTTGGATCTGCACATTAGTGATATTAATGTCAAGAATATTATTTCCATGCCGCGATAGTGACACCAGATTGGAACGGAACCCCTCGTGAAAGTATAGGATCGTATTTTCAGCCGGGAAATTTGCACCTTCGGCAGTAAATAACAGCGTACGGTCGTTATCGGTATTAATTTAGAACGTGTTGCGACCATATAAATTTCTCTTATCGCTCACAGATGATGCGTGTTACAGGACTTTGAGAAAATCTAGTTTCGATAATACCTACTTTCCAATCGATATGGTTAGTTAATGCGGTATAATTGAACGGTTACTTGAAAATAACAAATGAGTTTTAACAATTGCGGTAAATAAAAGACACGGCTGTGGGTTATGATAGTAAGGTGTGTAACGCGTGACGTGCCCTGTAGTACATAAATTAATCGAAACAAATATATGCTATTCTTCTAGGAACGTAGAACGATCACCGAAAGGAAAAAACGGTGATCTCGCTATCGATTCACTGCACAGCTTCGTTCTACGAGAATTCTCTTTTTCTCGCACTCGCCGATACGCTAATTAACTTATCCGACCTTACGTTATTAATGAAATCACGTAAGACTACTTTAGCGATCGTTAATATGCCAAGAAGCGAGCCCCAATCAGTGGAGAGGTCAAACGTTCGATAAAATCAGCGATTCGACTTCAAACCACAGCTTCGATTCTCATCCACAACCTGTACGCGTGCCATACAAATCGTTCGTTCCACCGGTAATAAAGCAGAAAACGCATTCTCGGCGGCTCGATCGGCGAAACAATGACGCGCGGAAACAACGAGGCAGAAATGCAGAAAAGGAAAAAAGGAGAACGAAGAAGCGTTGAGGCGTAGAATCGGTTTGTCGCGACACGACGGCCAGGATGATTTTTCAAGCGGCATCGATTCGCATTCGGCTCGCGCAGTTTTCGCGCGATATCGAAATTCGAACGAAAGGACACGCGTGTACGTGCGAACGATCCAAACGGTCTCATTGCGGAGGCCCGTAGCCGTCGGCTCGTCTCCGC
>NT_177864.1:1094952-1114070 GCF_000188095.3 Bombus impatiens | reverse complement strand
GCGAGCCAGCATTGCCGTGTATGCAAATGATCCCTCTTACGAGCACGACCGTACCGAGTTCGAGAAAGCTAGTAAATTGGCTCGCAGGAATGCGCATTTGCCGTGATTGCAGCGGACACCTGCTGCTGCACTTTGCGCGCCGTTACAGAATCGACTGGCTACCAGCTTGTCGACGAACCTCCGCTTGCCGAATGCACGTGGCGAATTCGATTGAATTATGCCGTCTCTTTCTCCAGAAACGCCGAGTTTCGTTATACGGCTTTATTTAGCACCAAAGAACGCAGACTGCCGATATTTACGTAGACGTAGATTTTTACGAATATAATGTAAAAATTGGCAATCGTAAGAAATTCTGATTTTCCGCTGTGACTGTTCCTGATAGAAAGAGGAGCATCTGGATGGTAGAAGAAGCAGTTGATACAAAGGATATAAAAATATGTCGCACCGAACACGATGGTAGCAACGATAGAACGAGTCGAGCAACAACGATTGTGAGAAGTGGTTTTCACGCGCCTGTAGTGGAATTATGAATTAAAACGCAAAAGAAATTTGAGCTGCCAAGAAAAGCATTAGCAAAATTACGCGCGTTATACGTGAGAGCGTATAAACAAAGTAAAATAAACGTAGTTCGGATAAACGGCTGTCTGATCGCATGACTCGGTACGCTGCAATTGATTAATAAGGAAAAGGGAATTAACGATAATTTAAAATAAGAAATGCGAGTTAATTATATCTCGTTATATCTAGGAACAGGCATATTGATCCAAGGAACATTTAGAAAGTAAATTTTAATAACGGTATTACGATAGGTACGAGGTTTTTGGTACGTTTAATATGCGCGTGGAAACTGAACCGTAAGAATACGTAATTCGTTATGATTGCTATTCTCGGAATTGCAGGAATACGAATTTCGTGCAGTTTCTGAATAGAAGACGAGTGTTGTGCGCATTTGACGACACTGTCGTGTCTCTTAGAATAATCTAATTTTTGAAATTGGCTGAAGAAACTCTCTGATCGTTCTAAAAATAACGTTGGTGATTTATAAAATAATTTGAAAGAGTCACAAAGTCGAGAAATTTATCGAAACACAAATGAAACAATTAATAGGCGAATGCAAAGTTATAAAAATGAAGATTTGCAACTGATAATTTTAAATAAATCGTCTCGTTTCCTATCGTAGTTTTCGATACTCGAACAGGATCTTCATCGAAGTCATTCCCAGAAATCTTACACTTTCAGAGTTTCGATATTGTTATCTGATAACTTGTATCTTTTAACAATGCAAATAGCTTCGTAAATTATAAATAATCTAATAATTTATCCAATCTTACAAAGATTAAAATTACAAAGATTAAAATTGCGATTAGACGATGATGGTACGCAGAAAACGTGTGAAATTCGTGGAACTGTAATTCCAGGCGACTAATGCGCCGCTGATTATACGTCTTTCACGGATTCTTCGATCCGCGTATCCTTCTGATCCAGTTTCCATATATTAAGAGTAATAAAAAGCAAATTTCTTGGCGTGTCCTCTTGCTGCCGGAGGTTCAAGGATAAAACGATTCCCTACAAAGGGGCAGTCCTAGATCAACCGGCAACGCTTTCGCAATGCTTTCAACAGTCAAGGACGTGGAGGAACCTTGCTCATCTCGCGATTCGTTTCAATCAAAAATTATCAACTCTCGAGGACGCGTTTCACGCGATCTAAAAACGTGTGCCAGTGTCCTAACATGGTATCAGGCTCCCTTCTAAATTTCTCCCTTCGAAAATAAGTATACAGAATTTCATGTAGGAAAATTTTCAAAACTTTGAAACAAAGACATTTTCCTGAAAAGAGGGGATTTTTTGATACCATCCGGTTATAGCTAAATCCTTTAGGAAATTAGCAAATAAAAATTGCAATTACTAGCAATCATGAACACAATTATAATTTCTTCATTTGTTACTCTTAACTGCTACTAAATAATGCAATTTATATATTTGTAACTACGAAATGTTATATCGCATCGAAATAGAGTTTGTTAATTTTATTTAGAAACTAGAGGGTGTACCTGATATTAAAAACATCTGTCTTCTCTAGTGATCTCAACTTTTGTAATCCCGTCATCGGAATATGCAACTATGCAAATAATATCTTCGATCGAGCCGATCTCTTCTCTGAATCTTGCTATAAGCTAAGGCGATCGACGTTGCAATTATTTAACTCCTACAGTGTCATTATCATTTAACTTTCTTCGTCCGTCTTTTTTTCTTATATATATATATATATATATATATATATATATATATATATATATATATATATATATATATATATATATATATATATATATATATATATATATATATATATATATATATATATATATATATATATATATATATATATATATATATATATATATATATATATATATATATATATATATATATATATATATATATATATATATATATATATATATATATATATATATATATATATATATATATATATATATATATATATATATATATATATATATATATATATATATATATATATATATATATATATATATATATATATATATATATATATATATATATATATATATATATATATATATATATATATATATATATATATATATATATATATATATATATATATATATATATATATATATATATATATCGTTCTCAAATTTTCTCCTATATTTATATCTGTTTTTCGTTTTCTTCGTCGTACATCTATTATCCATTATCGTAACTCATTTTCTTCCTTGTACTCGTAAGTCTGGCCGTGATTTGTTAAATAAATAAATCTGTCTACCAAGCTGGTTGCGATAAAGTTAAAAAAACAATCGAGTCGTCGAAAAGATTAAAGATCGTCGTACAAACAGAGGGAAAAGTGTAAAGCACGTAACATCAGCACAGCTGGCATACATTCCACGCACAAGTCAAATACCTTTGTCATTGCTCTGTTAATGGCCCGATAGTGACTCTATTACCGCTGAATTAGCATCGCAATAAGTACGAGTAAAACACACAGCATTAACGCTATCGTCACGATCGTCCGTTCTTAGGTGGAGTTTTCTACAGTTCTCTCAGCCATAGATAATCTTTTCTCCCGCTCTCTCTCTTTCTCTCTCTCTTTCCCACTCAATACCTTGATTGTCCAATAAAACGACGATCGTGGACATTTCTCTCAAACGGCGTATAAAATCTGCTCTCTCGGAGCCCGTGGAAAAGATCACCGGAAGAAGAGAGAAACCGAGTACGGTATTCTTGAATATTCGCTAACCGCAGCCTCCACTAGCCCATTCCCCGACAAATACGACGATCGCCAAACATTTATTTACCCACGAACATCTTTTCAAACACCCGCGCCAACGATGTGGAAACTGCCGATAAACCAACAACATCATGGCCAAATAATAATATTATTACGGCTATTTAAATAAATATACATAGCTGGGATCGCGAAAAGTGAGCGTATTACGCTGTTTGGTAACAAAATTGCAAACATTACTTCGTCATGTTGATAAACCGACGTCGTCGTTACCAAATATCATAATCGTCGAATCGTAATACTTTGCTAGACTAATATTTTTAAGTGATTTTTATGAACCAATACTCCCGTGATTAATATATATATATCAACGTGATTGATACGATAAAGATATTATTACTATCGTTCGCACGAACGTATCCTTCGATCGGTACTATCATACAGAAAATCACGCAGTTAGGTAAGAAAATTCTGAAAACTTGCCGACGAGAATCTTCGAAACACGTAGGAATGAGACGATACGTTCTAATGAGATCGCGAGTTTCTATAACAGATCACGGCGTTAGGAAAGATGCACGAACTTTCTAAAATCAATGATCATCGTCTCTGCCTTGAAATTTCGATGGGACGATAAAAATCGGCTGGATAAATCCGAAGGCATCTGACAAAGGCTCGTTTTCGTTTCGCGGTGATAGCAAGGTGTCGCAAGTCTCAAGAGCGAGCGAGCGAGCGACCGAGCACGCAGTTAGACGCACACGCGTGGGCGTATCACGCGGAGGTGTGTAGCCGGTCTTTAGAAGCGGAGAGATAGCCGCGGCTATACTTTCGAAAGCATCTGGTTTTCTGCAACCGGAGGAAACTTCCTCTGGCCAGGAGGCGGACGGTGAGGAGCCGCGCGCGCGTCCGCGTCACGGCGAACCAGTGCAAACAAACCGAGGGGCTCTTAACCAAACGAGACGAAGTAGAAGAAGAAGAAGAAGAAGAAGGAGAAGAAGCAGAACACGAAGAGGAAGGAGAAGGAGAAGATGAAGAAGAGGGAGAAGAAAAAGTAGGAGAGGAGCGTAGAGTATGCGTGCGAATGCGTGTCGCAAGAGGGACGCGCCTGCAGGGGATAGAACGGGAGAAAAAGAGGGATCAACGCGAGGGATTGGGAGGAGACGAACCGAGTGGACAAGACGAACCAAAGAGGAGCCAAAAGTCAAAGGAAGAGAAAGACGTCGCGCAGGGAATAAGAGAAGGAGAAACAGCGAGAGGGAAGAATTACCGAGGAACGGAATCGTGGCTCTTTCGATGTATGCAACGTATACCTGTGGATACGTGAACGCGCGCAGAGGTGTGCGCCTCCGATCTTGTGTTTTATATTGAATGATCAAAGATAAACCGGTTGTGCTCGCGAAGGAGAGGAGCAGAGAAGCAGAGAGGAGTGAGAAAGAGAGAAAATATACAGGTGCGAGGAGGGTAAGAGGAGGATCGACGTGGGGAGAGAGAGAAACCGGTGAGGAGGAAGAGGAGGAGGCGTATGGAGGTGAGAGAGGCAAGCAACGAAATGATCTAGGCGCGGCAAACAACAAACTGTACGCACGAATACATAGGCATTTCAAGCTCTCGCGTATACATGACCGTCCCAATGCCTCGTTCTCGTGCTGAAACGTGCCTCGTTTAATATCCACGATGTCGTTATGGCAGACCTCTCAAGTGTTACCTGCGCGTATCGCGCCGAGGATACAACGATTACAAGCTAGACACGCGCCGTTCCTCCAAGATCACCAACACTGATTCTTAACTCTGTTTACCACCGAACCAACGTCTCCAATAAACGTTTGCTAATGTTCGCGATCATTCGCATTGAAACACTTGCCAAGTATCCTCTCCACGAAGCAAATGTTTGCGAGCAAAAGCCCATTCGCAGAGAGGAGATCAAGCGCATCGTAAATAGATTCGAATCTGACTAGAAAGTTCCATGCATTTCGTACGTACGTACGTACTTGGAAGGAAAAAAGGATACGTTCGAACTGTAACGTGAGAAAGTAGGAGCAATAGAGAAACACGAGCCATGTCTTCGAGTATGATCGAACCTTGACCAAGTAGATTTCAATTTATTAAGAGTACTTTAACCAGAAATACACGCGTATAAATATGTGTGTCATTTTTCTTACTTCTAGTTTTCGACGTTTCTTATCTTTACAGTACAAGCGTATTACTTTTACATAATATTTCACATAATAATATGTAAATATACGTGAGAGGTACGTTTTTCAAGTTTACAAATATTCATTCTGAGATTCGAAATCAGCTTGTTTAATTCATATTCGTTGTAAATTCGTAAGATGAAACGTTATGTAGAAACGAAGAGTAATCTAATTCCACGAGTGTCTTGTACCGAAATTACCGAAATTAACTTGCATCGAAATTAATCCCAGCCATACGTATACGTGTTTCGTAGAACAAAACGATCGTTCCTCGGGACATGGGCAACGATTAATGGTAATGCTATCATCAACACGTTGTTGCGAATGCTTTCAACTGTTTATACTTGCTTAAGGCTTGAGGTACATTTACACGTGACACTAAATCGTGACTTTACAGTCATGACACTGAATGTTAGAGCAGTACATTCTACTGCTGCCTCCCTCCCTTCCTCTTCGAGAGGAAAGTCATGACTTTGTGCCACGTGGAAACGTACCATTTACTGCCCTTGCGTTCTTCGCGTTTCCATGGAAGCAAATTCACGTTAGCAAACGTCAGCAATTTTTTAATGCTTTTTATGTATTTGGCTTACTTCTCTGTTTGTCTGTCTGTCTGAGTGTAATTTTTGTAAACGAAATTTCACCCACTTCCAGACCAGCTAGAAAGCTGAAATTTGGAACACACGCTCATTTCCGACGACGTTACGATATAATTTCAGAAAATTGACAATTTCTTTTATTGAAAATAACAGTCTGCCGGCGACTGTTAATTAGCCGAGTAGAAATCTGGAAGAATCTTCTTATCTCACAGTGACGAAAGAGTAAAAAATAGAAATTAAAAAACAAAAAATAATCACTTTCATTTAAAAGCGTGTACTAAAAAGAAAAGAATAATTTTCCTCGTCAGGTATCGTCAGCACACCTGTTAATCATAGAATAGAATATCGTTGAATCGTTGGTCTCGAGATCGCTAAACAAATAAAAATCTAAACTATTAGATTTCTAATTTATATATTTTTCGCGATTGACGATCATAAATCGCCCGGTTCTTTTCGTTGGACGTTTTTCAATCATCTTCGTCGGCGACGAAAACTGAGCGAAACGATGAAATAAGTTTCAAAGTTCGAAATTCTGCCGACAAGGGATTTAAACTGAGACATCAAATGGAAGATGCTGGGTTGAACATTCGCCTGATGCTTGTTAGTTACTGCCACCGACTGACTTTTATTCCCTCTTCTTTCCACGTTTATTTCGTCTTTTCTTTTCTTTTCTTTTTTTTTTTTGCTTTTTGTTTGAGCTTCCTTTCGTAGAAGAATCGGTCTTCGAATCTCGGGAACAAGATGAATCGTGGTTTTTAAGTAGTGCTCGAGGGAAGATGTTGGTTCCAAGTGAAGTATTTAACGGCCCTGTTAGTTCTTTTCCAGCATAGAATACGCGAAGCACATACAGACAGAGTGGAGTGTTTGATGCTCGTACCCTTGTATGCATAAAATCTCAGCATCAAAAGTCGAATCGGTAGGAAGATAGATACTGGTTCCTTTTTAATCATAGAATGTTAAATAATTCGATGGTTCTCGTTAAAGTTAAGGATGCTGAATGATCGATAGAATTTCACAAAAAGCACTGCGTCGTTATTACAGCGATTATGTTGTTACTGTTTTGTGCGCGAAGAAATTCAATTTCCGATTGATCGCCATAAAGAGAAAGGATAATCGTTAATAGCTTGGTAAAAGACTAGATGCTTCGATTCCGACAACTGGATAGGCAGGGATCGGTGTAATTATTTCGCTGGATCGTTTCAGGCCTGAAACGATAATTTAATTTCACGTTGCAACGTGTATTCCCGCTAGACTGACAGGAGTTTTGCAAGAAAATTAGGTGGAACGCGATATAAAGCATTCTAACATTATTCAATTATTCAACAATCGTGATCCAATTACTGCGTCGATGTCGGTAATCCAAGGCGCCCTATCTCGATCTTTCCTTCGGAATATCGAACGCAACCGGCACTTATTCAACGCGATCGATTTATTCTACAACGTGTAACAACAAAACGGATTGCAAGCCAGCCAGTACAGATAAAACTCCATTGACGAATAGATCGTACAAGGTTATTCGCTCGTATCGACCAACCACGCTCGAATTTCCATCGATGTACAAAGAATTACGTACGTACGCGCACGAGAGCGTGTCGAAGATTTCTCTTTAACGTAGAAATAAATACAATTCGGAGGCCAAGTAACGATCAACGATGCAGAATTGATCAAGCAACGTCCACATGGAAATAATCGAAACAAACATAGTTAAAGAGCGATGAGAAGGATTTTCGAGGATTCTCGAGATCCTATTCATCCGACGAGTCGATAGCTCCTTAAACGAAGGATAGCCTGATACGAAGATCATCGACGAATCTCATCTCTGGCACTCGAATATACCGAGAAAACACATGTTCGTCGGGAATATTAGTCCGAGATCTCTGTAGCTGGTTGTATTTCGTACGTTATCCCGGTGAGATTTAATCGGCCAAGGCTACCACCGTTCCCAGATCGGTGAGGAGATCTGGCTCGACGACCGTGCAAAGAAACGAAAATCATCAATGATCTAAAGCTCATCGGTTCGTGGGCCAGCCAACAGGTGTAGCTTATCTAAAGAATCAAATCAAGGTAATCTTCCCTCGTACGCCTCGTGACGATTCTCATCTAAGATTCGGTGGCAGAATTGGATTCAGGGGCGTCCTTATCTCACCATCTGGGTCTTCACTCCGTTCACGTATATCGTTCTCCGTTTCTCTCGTATAGTCTCACAGCCGGACTTTGTCCGTTCCTCGGGCTAAATCCCACGCACGCACATCTCGCCAGTATAGGAAGACAAGACGACGCCACGGCTTGGCCTCTTGTCGATGATGTATTCGTGCTGGCTAGCAGTAGGAAGGACCTCGAGTGACGCACGAAAATTCGCAAGAAGCGAGCAAGATCTACGTCCTCGATTCGCAAACCATCCACTCCCTCCATTTCCCTCTGCGTTTCGTCTCTCGTCGTTTCGTTACGTTTCGTTTCGTATCAACGTTTCCTCGTTTCATACTAAAAATCTTAACGTTTCCGGTTCCTCGCGGATCTATCGCGAACTAACGTATTTCTATATAAGCTATTTATAAAGAAAACTGTCTCCGTCTGTCAGGATAAATGAAATGAAGAATGAAATATTAATCTTCGCCGAGGAAATGAATAAATTGAACGAAAAATAGAAGATCAATTTCGTCGGAAATAAATTTATTCGTCGGATACGCCTCAATTACGCCTAACAAGTACATCGCTGTCGCATAAAAGACGTGGAAAAAATCGGTTGAACGAGACGTACGAGCGCTCTCGAGGCATCGATCTGGCGCATAACTCGCGCGTAGAAAATAATCAGTGACAAATAGAAAATAATCGGTGACAAATAGAAAATAATTGTGGGTATATTCCACGAAACGGACTGCACGTGCACGAGCGAGCTCCGAGGAAGAGAAATGGACCGGAAAGGTGGAAAGGCCCGAGGCCTGATACGAAGCCATCGCTAGCCGATCGGTCGCGTACAGGACCGAAGGCACAGCGTGCGAGAGCAAGGAACGCTTTTCAGCATGGGAGTGAGAGCGTGGAACAGGTGTACGCTCGAGAAAGCATATACCTGTACACATCCGCGGAGACTGCCTTCTCTGCTCTGCCAGGTGTACAAGAAATGCCCGGAATTCACCGCGTCGAACTTCTGACCCCGAAGCGTTTATTAGCCACGATCTATTGCTCAATAGGAAGCGTGCGCCGCGTCTTGTTACTCGTTAGTCGAACACCGGCTCTGCGTACACCATCCTACGATCCTTTCGTGTCCTTTCACGTAAACAGAGACGCTTTCGAATTTATGTGAATCGTTTTATCGAAAATATCGTGTTAATACTTTTACGAATTTTCACGAAACGGAGACAATTCGTGTAATCGAAGTTGAGGATCTTGGATCATAGAACAAAAATCTGAATGCGCGAACGAAAGAATATTGAAAGATAACATTCACAGCGACATTTTGAAAGGATATATCCAGCGATGTAGAACTTTAGGATTCGAGACCGCGTTTCGTTTGACTTACAGGGAACAAAGTAGCTGTGAAGAAGAAGTAGCTGTTAAGCTAGCAGTACGAAGCTATCTTTTTCATCAAAGTCGATTAAGAAATTCTCGATAATCTTCTACCCAAAAGATCAACAACCCCATAAAAAAAAATGAATATTTGAAAATTTCGAGTTAAATATGCATATAAATGGCACATTCACGTGTTTGCACGCTCAATTACTGGACACTGAAGCTTAGCAAAACCCACAGGATGGACTGTTTCTGCGATGTTCCGCAGACTATCGAAAGATAAATCACAGGCAGAATATTTTAAAATTAGCCTCCTATGTTATATCGAAAATAATTTCTCATTTCGATTACATTGTGCTCCAAAGATTTGCCTATAAATTTCCATAAATGCAACAGTTACCAACCGAACTTATTCAAAAGCTTTTTCTACTTAAATAAACAATATTTTACGAACTATCGCGATTTAAAAAGGTATTGTATAGATGATCATTATATTGCGATATTACCATAGAGTATTAAACTATTCGATATTTCTATCATTTTCATTAAAAACTTCCTCTGTTTGATCGAAAGTCAACGAATAGACTTCAGTAGACGCGTAATGTAAGGAAAGCCATAAATAGAAGATCATAAAACTTTGTACAGCACAGAAGTAGTAATTGCAAGATAGTAAATTTTTACTCACCAGAACGATCTGCGGGATGTACTGACAGATACAATCCCTTGTTTCCATCAGGATTATTCACCCAATGATCGAGAGGCTCGCTAACGTTTAATGTCAACCACCCCTCTTTTCCTGTCGTCGTATTCACTGCATCTACGTATTGCAACTCCCTTGTCCTACAACATGAAAAATACAGTCGTATATAATACGACGAATACAGCAACTGTGAAAATTTCTATTAAAAGTATGTATATTATTTATCGTAACGAGGCTTAAGGCATCGCTACTTCGCCAGTGTTTCCAATGTTTTCTTTTTTTTTTTTGTTTTTGTTTTGTAACTTTGTCTATAAAAGGTATAAAACTGATTCAAAAGATTTATTTAACTTTGTCGTCTTAATATTCGGATTATTCGGATTGGCGATTACTTGGAAATTTCGAAATGTTCGACGTAACTGGATTTATAACAAATATCGATTTGTTATAAATATATCAGAATTGTGACTATTATTTAACGGAAGCCTAGTATTAAGGCAAAGTAGCCGAGCAAAATAATATGTAAAACAGAGTTAAGTTTTCAAAACAGTATGTGTCAAAGATTCTATTCTAGTGGTAATGTTACCTTCTGACTAACAATAAGCTCTAAGCATTGCAACGCATTAACCGCTAAATGCTCGGTGTCACTAATATCCCTGCGATTTTCCTTGCATACATCAAGGAAAACTCGCGTTACTCATTACGTTAACACGCAGTTGTGTGGACATCATACAGACAACACACGTCACATGGAAATTATCTCGCTGATCAAAACAAACATCTTCCATCCTCGCACCTCTACAAAATTTTTACGCTTCTTCAAACGAAACTTCAAATATTTTCTCACTCTATGCAAAAACTATGAATTGTTAATAGACACTATTAGCTGCGCTGTTCACTACACGGCTGCTCGTAAATACCTGAACGTCTTGATCGGTTTTTAGTAATAATATCTACGCGAATGTTACGAAAGTAGGAAAATTAATAGTTTAAATGATATTCATCGTCTGCTATATTTACCATCTATTTCCGAAAGCCACGAATTAGAAATCGAAGTTACTTTTTAACGACGATCCCAAAAGATACAGAGATGTGGTAATGGTAAATTTTATTTTTTTCCTTCGAACATTTCAAAATATTTACCGATATTGTCCGTCTCGATTAGTATCTAAGGACATAACGTGAAACGAATAAGGCTAAAAAATAAGAAACGAATATCCGTTTGTGGTCTTAACATATTCGTGTCTGAAGATGTTAAAGTTATCATTGAAGATGTAATAGGATGCTTGACATATTATACACTGAAATTTTCTATCAAAGTACTCTTTCCATTATCGCAATATCTCTAAAGTGTAACGTTACATCGAAATACGTCTAACAATTTTTGCTGATAATAAAAATTAAATCTTGTCCATACTAAATACGTACGTGTCAGATAAAATACGTTAAAACAGAAAAATATATTCTGCTATATACGAGTATAACGATAGCAGAAAATAGAGTAATCGTAGATGCTATTATCGATCAAGAAACGATCGGATACATTTAAGCGATAACGTACATATGTATATCCTGACAATTAGCGATAATAGCAAAGTGTGTTAATTGGCAAACACCAAGATTCAACAGCAGATGGTCAAAGACGTATATTGTTTCTCTATCGTTGCACGGTTTCGAATCGCGCAATTCATCGATAAAATCGATCAATAGAAAACCACTGATTCTTACGTAAGCACGCTAACCGTGATATACATCGTACGACGAAGCATATACGACTATTTGCCATAATTCGTCCTCGATCGTGACTCGACAATTCGCGCAAATCTATCTTGCACGTGGCTCGTGTCAATATGATTTCAGCGAAACACACTAATCATTGTTCATTGAGCGAACGGGCTCATCTCCGATCTCCACGGTCAAAGACATTCCTTAAACGACGCATTTATCTTTTTCCCGGGACTGATTATCGTTCCCATAATTGAATAATTGAGAACGCTAAAACTGTATACAGACGCAGGACGAACGTTCCCGCATAAATTTATCACCGGAGATTGTACGCATTATCCATTTTCTTTCCGTCTTTTTCCCTTTCTTTTATCTCGGTTTGTTCGTTTACGGTTTGTTTACGCGTGGAAGAATTTTTAATAAATTACGAAGCTCTTGCTACCTCGAAGTATCGTGATATTATCCTACGCTAAATATTTATTAATTCTCTCGGACGTTCCAGGATTTTCTTCTTTCCTTTAATCTCGATCGATTTGACATTATCTTTAATAGCTTCGAGGTACGTGTAACGAATTTTATGTCTCGCACGTTATTGCAGATTCACAATGTGCTTGCCAATTTATTAGAATTTACTCGACCCTAAGGTTCCCGTCGATCTCGATTTATTTAAAATTACTTTTCTGTTTAAAAGAAGATTCACAATGTGCTTGCTAGTTTATTAGAATTCACTCGACTCTAAGGTTGTAAAATTTGTTTCCCTCCCGTCGATCTCGATTTATTTAAAAATATTTTTCTCTTTAAACGAAGAAGAAATTTGGTATTAGTTTCGAACGAATGATTAATAATTTCACAGCGAATTCTAAAATGTATTGATGTTCTTGGAAATAATTGATATACGTTTTGTTTCACGTTCACGATAACGTATTGTTGGCGATACGAAATGTTTGTTTACTGAAATTAATTCTCTTAATGTGTTGTAACAGATGCGGCTGTTAAATTGTTTTCCTTCGGCCGAGTGTGAATTCCTGAATTGCAAAGCGTAGAATTGAATACATTTCAGCCTCGCAGCTGTGCATTCATAAACGTAAGCATTGATGAAGATGTCTCGCGATTATCAATCAACTTTTAGCTTTCCTGAGGTATTATGTATATTTGAATTTCAAAGTGCAGCCGTTACATTGTGATAAACAGGCACAAAGACAAACATCAATTTTTTCCGCGGCAAATTGAATACCATTGCTCGATGATAAATACCGATTGAATCTTAACAATTTCTTGAATGCGAAGCGTGAATAGATAAACGATCGGTGAAAAATGATAAAAACGCGTGTGATAGAGATAAATTCAGAATGAAAACAAAATATTGAAACAAAATAGCGGTATCAAATTGCGGAATTATAATTATCGTAAAATTTCAATTGCGTTTAATACGCGTGCACGAGTGTATATATAAATATGTACATACGCTAAAATAAGATACAATAATTGGCAGCGATTGTAAAACTGCGATAACAGCGTTATCAGAACGGTACACGTAATTCTATATGATCATCTAATGCATTTATAATCACATTTATGCTAGGATATTACTGTATTTGTTACTATTGCGTTATTAATCATTCGAAATTCAGTAATGCGACACGTAACTCATTTTGACGAATTTTTCACTTCTACTTATTACGATTAATAGGAATTACAGAAGTATTAGACAAATATTTCGACAAGTAACAATGTATATGATAAATTTATAGAATATTCTATTACATTCTACTTATAGAGTACTCCGTTTATATTAAATTAATACGATATAAATAAAGTTAAAATGAGAAGGACAAAAAAGGAACAATTGATCTTTCCAACTAAACGAATACGACACGTGAACCCCATAAACTGGCGAAACGGAGCGAGAACAGCCGTCCAAGAAACGGCGGCAAGCGAGAAAAATTTATGAATTGCTAATTGAGACTAAAAGCACGAGACCCTGAAGCTCGTTACGGCAAGTGTCACTGTCTGACTTTCGTCAGAGAAGTCCTCTTATCATGGTCCAGAGACAGCTGACGCGGCCTGGTATCCCTACCACAGGAGAACTCTTATGGAAACCTGGTGCGCACACGTAAGAAACCAGAGTCGCCAGCTTGTCTCGGCTGGACCAGAAGGTGGAGGAGGATAAAGAGGTGGAGGAGGATGCGTCACGCATCGAGTTTGACGGAAGAAGCCGAAGAAGAAAGAGTAGAAGGAGGAGAAGGAAGAGGAGGTGGAGTGGCTGCGTGCGTGTAACTGCGTAGGCACACCAAGTAACTCGTGCTCTTAACTCCTCGCTCGGAGCCCGTCTCCACGGCTAATTTACCTCAATTTACGGAATAGCGTTTCCTGTCGGGGGCCTGTATATCGGTCAGGTCACAGTACCAAAGTCTACGGAAGTATCAGACAGGGATGGCTCTAGACTAGCTGTCGCCATCCGCTATACGGTCTTTCTCGTCTGAGAAGCGGACACGTGGACGCGAACCGAGCAGCTTGCGTTGCTTGCTGAAACCGTCGGTCTGTCGCGTCTATCGAGATAAATCGTCCTTTCGAGAGATCCAATTCAACGGGGATAAGAATGGAACCGCGTCAAGACAACAATCGTTCGATCGTAGAGATAATCGAACGAAAGTACGATACAAGGAACGAGAAGAGTCGATGAAAAGATCATTGTCAACTTTGAAATACCGTACCTACGCACAGCAGCTCGTCAAGACTAGACTGAAATATCAAATACCTGAACCGTAGAAACAACTGAGATGATCGAACAACATGATGTTATTTACGCGATGATTGAACAAGTTCAGAGTTAAGAAATTGTCAGGAGCTAGCATCTCTTCGAAATAGTTGAAATTAAAGGAGTAGAGAATATTTTGGGAATAGTATCGCGGTGTAACTTTTGAATTACAGGTGAATTGGTCAAAAATAGTAGGTAGCTTTAGAACATTTCGTTTTACCTTTGCAGCGTTTATGCTTAAAAGGAATCAGAGAAGACACAAAATACGCGTTTACCTTTTCACAGGTAAGGATTTTCAACGTTCGAGGGTTAAATGTAACAAAGGAAGAATGGGAAATTTAACGGAAGGATGGACACCTGTAGAGAACGAGGCAAAATATACGTATCTGATCGTTTATTGACTAATTTCACCTAATATCCGTAATAAAAAATGTATCATTGCTATGGAATGATCCAATATATAAGAAATATGGCGTAATATAGTCGGTGGTTCTAGAAAGGAATTGGTCGTTATTCGTGCGCCGCTAGACGGCCCTGGATATGAATGAGAAAGGTAGAATCGACGAAAGACGAGTGGGCTGGTCCCCGAAACTCTCACAGGTAGAACAAATACCTGAGATTTTTTCGGCGACTTAAGGACGGCCTAATTAGAGGCACGATGACGATGTCAAAAACCACGGACTCTGCCTGAAGGAACACGAAATTGGTCTAGCCACCCACCCGGGTGGGATCTGCTTCACCAACGTCGGAAGAAGACAGAAGAGAAAGAGTACCGTTTTTCCACCATGCCCCTTCCCCGTTCTCCTCTTCGCCCTACTCGCTAGTTAAAGGTCACCTCAAACCTATCAGTCACCCTTACTCACCCCGAAATAGTAGCCAGTCAGAGCTGGCTGCAGGTAGGAACAATACCTGAAACACTTTTCCCAGAAACGGGACATTCCAATTAACACGATAATGACATTCAGGGGAAGAACACATTCCATTGCAAGCTCGTAAGGAAAAATACGTAATTCGGCGTCTTTGAATTTGTTGCCTCGAACAAGGTGTAAGGTGTGGGAAAAATTAGTTACGATTTTTAAACAACATTCCTTCGATGGCACGTGTTTCGGGGATACGAGCGATAGAAAACCTCTGTTTCCTCTGAAAACCACTGAGGAAAAATTCTGTTTATGTATGTAAAACGAATTTTAATTGAAATATGACTCTAACGGGACAATTAGCATTGCGAAAGTAATTTTGAGGGTACTATGTTTTAGCGTTAATGGTCTTATTCCATTTACTTTTAACGCATAACGAGCTCTCTATTATATATTACGTTTTACTGCGAAGGAAACCGCCTTTAAAATTTTATCGCCATTGGCATTAGGTATATTCCTGTGAAATTCTCGCCAAATCGCACTAAACGAATTAGTTTAACGTTTTCACTTCTTGCGTAGAAAGTTAGAATCTTGAAAGCAAATACGTCATTTGATTTCTTATCGAAGAAACTAATAAGAAAATTAATAATGCAATTTGCCGACTACTTTTTCGACTCGATAAGATTTTCTAAATTATCGGAACAAAGATCCGAACGACCGTGGCAACTATTACGATAAATGTCCCGTATATCTTGGCTCTTAAAGAGTTAGAAAGAGCCACATACTTAAAGGACACCTCGTATAATCCTCGCTGAAAGCAGATTATCCCTAACTTTGAACTGACAGCCCGAGTAAATCGCGTCACATGCAAACAAGCCCCTTTTACAAGACTCACCCGTCTTCGGTTCTCAAGACCCGGTAGGCTGTGATCATGTACGATCCGCGATTCCTCCGATTCTTCACGTCCATGCTGCGATAGAGCCTGAGCTCTGCACTGATTATGTGTTCCCCCGGTGGTACCTCGGAGACGTCAAACCATAGCCTTTTGCCGCGCTCATGCCTCACTCCCGGAACATGATGATCTGCAGATCGAGAAAAAGCGTCTCATTAACCGATAACGACCGAGCGAATCTGACGAAACGAAACGTAAACGTAGATTTACGACGGGATTGTCGAATGGCAATTAGCTGGTTCACCCGGGGTAAAGCGCTTTTACTCATTATCCTTCGGCCGGATACCGATAGCTGAGATAACTTTTGTAAACATCCTTTCGACGATTCCCTTCGTAAAAGCGTCCATCGTTGGATCTTAAGAAAAAAGAGATTTTTTTTTGTCGTTCACGATGTTAGGAAACGATAGTACGATGGTGTAATGCATCGGTATAGGCGTGTAATGGGGCCGTGAGTCGCGAGAAAAGGGAAATAAATAAAGCGCATCGTTACTTATCGTAGATACGTAACATCGAAATGACTGGAAAGCGAAGAATAATAGGAAGGTACTTAGGTTTACAATACTTTCGGGGAAAGTAACGGGGAATAACGCTGTACTGCCTATTAAGCTAACAATTTCGCTTCTATGGACACTGTCGATGTACTAGAGATTACTTTGGTCATAAAGAGCACACATTTTTTTTTAAATATAGCTGTTAACATAGTTTTGTACATATATTGCATCATAAGAATTAGAACCTGAAATATCGTCGAAACTGTTAATTGTAGCGGAAAATGTTTCGAACGAACGTTAAATGAACAGCAGGAGTATAATTTTCTGTGATTAGATTCTTTATTAGTTAACTAAAAAGTATGAAAGGCAAATATGTATTAATTATAAAAATTGCTTCTTTACAAATTCCTATAGCGCATATATAAATTAACATATTCCTATATTATGTATCAACATAGATCACTATAGTTGCAAACTTTTCTCTCGCCTAATATAAAACTGGAATATTATGTTCGTAATGTTTAATTATTATAAATATTCGTTTCTGTAAATATTCTTAGCGAAATAGAAAATCATATCGTCGATACGATACATACGCTTCGTTGTTTTCCTTTTGCGCAACTACCTCGCTTAAAAGTAATTATCCTCTTATTTCGAGGTAGACCTCTTCTCCTTATCTCTCTGTTCAACCACGAAAGGTAAAACTTTAGAAAACAGCGGAAAAGGTAAAATGCCGATAATCTCCGTAAACTGAGTAACCTGTTCGTTTACGATAAATTTCGAACCGAAGCACCGGCCCAAACTTGTCTTCCCTAATTGTCTACCTAGACATTGCCTAAATTCCTCTACAACCGTTCCATTCTCCGAATATCGGTCTACAATGCACCTTTGGAAATATATCGTTGCTGTCGTACAAGTTCCTTGACAAAGCATAGCAGAACTACCAAAAGCAACGAACGATCAACAAATATTTTGATCGTATAAGAAACGCAAGATTCAAAATCAAAACGTATCTTCGATATAAGCTTCTCCCTTTTTTTCCAAAACCGTATTATTAAATTCTCGCTATCGTAAAAATTACCATTCCGATATTAGCTTCTCGCAAGCACAGTAGGAAAGATTAAAATTCCACTCGATCATTCAAACAACGTAACAACGCGCGTAAAACGTAACCTGTTACTTGCGATCTAGATTGCGAAACCCTTAATTAATATCCTGCCGGGAACAAAAACAAGAAAAGGACGAAAAAGATGAAGAGAAAGCGACTAAAAGAGAAGAGGAGGAGAACAGAGTCGGATATAGCACGACTCGGCTTCGCAACGAGGCTCGGTCAGCCGGTAGGAAAAAAGAGTATCGTTCCAAGTAGCGATTCGACTTTCAGCAAACATCGATCAACCAGGTTCCAGCAAAGCCCCCGACCCGCCAGCAGCCAACGGTAATTCCATCGTTCACGCTAAACTGGTTGCAAATCAATTTTCCCCGAAACAACGAACCGAGCTCGTCCCAGTCACATCTTAATCCCCGAGCGATCTGGCTGGCGGTACGGCCTCGAAACGGGGATCGGCAGATCGTCGAAACGTGGACGAAGAAGAGGAAGAGGGCGGATGGCCAGTGCACGGGCAGCAGGCAGCCTATAGCCGACACCGATAACCAGCTATCCTCGTTCCGGCACGAGATCGATAAGGGAATCGTTACCTCCGTAAATGAGAGGCCCCCAGAACGAGCCGTGGACAATTCGCAGCGTGAAATCGTCCTTTTTTCTACCGCCAAAGCGAGCGCCTCGAACAGAGAGCAAAAGGGAAGCCAGCAGTAGGTACCCTTCCTCCGCTATGGTTGGAGGACTGTGGCCCTTAAGTAATGCCTAATGTTTCTCCCGAGGAGGCCGACTCACGGGAGGTGGGGGACTAGAACGAGGAGCACAAGCGAACGAGAAAGCCGAAAAGAAGAGAGGAGGGAACGATGGGCAGAGAGGGGTAGGGGGAGGGGAGGGCATAAAAATTTGTTTTGTTTTTCTCTTCGGACGGTCGCATTCCAACGGCACCTGATTGCCGCGAGCCGAGCTGGACCCCTCG
>NT_177864.1:1079189-1094402 GCF_000188095.3 Bombus impatiens | reverse complement strand
CGAGCCGAGCTGGACCCCTCGGCTCTCGGGGTGGTCCCGAATAGCTTGGGACCATCCTGGACCGCTCCACGACCGACTGGACTTTTGTTTTTTACCCCACCAACCACCTCTTTCTCTTCTACGTCTTCGGTCCTCCTCTGACAGAGTCCTCTCTTGTACACCTACAAATACTCTTCTCCTCTTCGTCTTCTCGTCTTCTCCAACTCTAATCACTCTCTCGAAAGGCCTCTCTCCTCTCCTCTTCTCGCATCTTCTCGCATCTTGTCTCTCGTTCCTCCGCGCCTAACATACACGCGAGAACTTGGAAAGAGAAAGAGAGAGGGCGGACTAAAACGGACTAAACGAACTCAGGGTCCCTCTTTTCACATAGGAACGCTCCTTGTTCGTTCTTGCGATATTTTCCTGGAAATATCCGTGGGCCGTTTCTCGGAGATCCGTCGTTTCGCGGGCTGATCGACGATGAGTCGATCCACCCGTTCTATGCTCAGTTCGACAACTTTCGACCACGAGTCCGGCTGGATTATTAGTTCGCAGTAACGCAGCGACCGGATGCTCCTTTCGGATCATTCGAACACATCGACCGTGGGAATACCGTCTCTTCCTCTGTGCCCGCTGCCGCCGCGCTGCGTTTAAAGGCTTACGCATAGCTTGCATAATTGTGCTCCGATCGATCGTCGCAGTGGAAGATGCAAATCACGACGGTTTAATCGATTTAGAAAGCTTCGACAAGCAACGAATTCATCTTTGCTCAATGTGTGAGATTTGTATGAAACTTAGTTTTGGCTATTCCAGAGAGAATCTTAAAACGTTAAATGTCAGTGTCCTTTTTCTAGAATTTTTATAGAATTTTAGAAATTTTTATTGCCTTAGGATTTCACCAAAATAGGATCACACGGTATCTAATTAGAATATTTTTAACGATGCAGTCAAACTCATCGGACTTAAGGAATTAGAAATTCACAAATGTACAAGGTTTCGCCAATTTTTCAAAGATCCTCGTACAAATCCCGTAACTTACGTAACTTACGTGCGATTAAACGAGAAAGATTTCATCGAACGTAGGAGCTCCGCTCTGTAATGTCACGAACCTTCCTCTCCTCGTTATCGCGTCAACCGTAAACGGTTAAGGCGATCACGAAGCATCGCCTTAAATCTACATCTTCGCAATTTATTCCTAAACCTTGCTTTTGTTTCCTCGCAAAAGTATTCGTCTCTTACAAATGCAAATCTCCAAGACAAACTAGAAAACGCGTACCCACCGACAGTGCCATTTTTCTGTTTTCTTAAGCTGATGGCAATTCTTCAGCGAAAGACGAGATCTAATCGAAAATATTTCAAAGCACCGCCTCGTAAACCCCATAACCTGCGTGAAATCTCATCGGGACAGTTTCACCAATTCGGAAAGGAGTTAAAGAGCCGACACAGAGGAACGAAGCATAGTACGAACAAATGGAGGCACGAAGAGGAAACCGAAACTCAACAGCCGTCGCACACGTCGCGTCGGGCCTAATCATTAGTCTAACTACGAACAGAGGGAACGGTGCTCGCGGCATTCGCCACTTTTACACAGTGCGCAGAAACAACGAACAATCCATCCATCTCGTTCTGGCATGTTTCTCCTTCCTCTTCTTTCCCCTCTTCGTCTTCTTCTTCTTCTTCTACTTCTGCTTCTCCTTCACCGGACCTCCCTTCTTCCTCTTGTCTGGCCTGTTGAAGGAGCCGCCCTCGGCGGAAGATAGATAGATAGGGAGAGAAAGAGGTCCTGGGAAAGAAAGAAGCAAAAGGAGCAGCCAGGATGAGCCAGGGCACCCAAGTTGAGACATTTTTACCTGCCCGCGGCTTCACGTGGGGAGAGATATTGACTCGTCTTCCCCGTTCGACTATCCACGCGATTTGGCGGAACAGAGAGGGCAGATGGAGAAACTTTGTATAATATATGGGCCGCACCGCGACTCCGCACGTACGTGTGAGCACACGCCTACAAAATTCGTCCAGATGCACGTACCCCGAAAGGATCGGCCTACAGCGGCCCATAAATCGGACGATACTTTTTAGGGGAGTACGCGATTCCCTCTCTGACAAATGGAAAGATCATGAGGACTAATTATACGAGCAATTAATATTAGCTCGTCCTCTACGCGATGTCGAGTTTCTTAAATAAACGTTCAGCTCTTATTTGTTAATACATTTTTTAATGGAACTTTTGTTCGGAGGTTTGAGCAATTTGTAAAACAAGAACTATATTGAGGTAGAGGAACTATATTGAGTTGTTGGAAAATACGATAAATGGAAACGAACGACCATGCAACGATCTATTCTTAAAACATACTGTACTTTTTCTGTTTTTATACTGTTTCGCGACATAGAGGTCCGGCCCGTTAGCTGAATAAATAAATTGAAATAGAATTGAAACTTGTTGCGCTTGTAATCAAAATTTATTTAATAATTTAATAGACAGTTTTTTCAAAACTCTGAATCATGTGTTTCAACTTTCAATAATTACGTGCCTCTGTGGGGACAAAATATTGGACATTAACGATTTTGTTTGACAAGTAGAATGGACAAATGCTTTCGTAAAGCTGAATTATGCGACTGACTTGGAATCTCGATTCGCTGTGAAATTTACGGTGACTCGCGGCGAGAAATGAAAATTATTGAGTCGCGTAGAGTATGTAAATTTTCTTTTCAGAAAAATCAATTAGGTGCGGTATAAAAATCCGCAGGGAGAAATTTATGAAATTATTTATGAGACGTTCCTTTCGCAACGGATACCAAGTTCGACTGGACATGTAATGATGTTTCTAGTTTGGTCCGTCTGTCAATAAATTAGCATCTCATAGACCATCGTACAAAAAGGCCAAGAACAAACAGCCTCTAAAAAATGATGGCAAAACATATTTCTCTAAATATCGATGACTTTGTAATCATCACGCGAACTGCAGGTTTATTCCAAACTGAAGGACGAACATTTAAACATTAAAAAAAAATATATATATATATATAATTACATAATTATTTAACAATATATATTTAATAATTATATAACATATATTTCTAATATTATATATGTATATATATATATATATATATATAATTGCGTGATGTCTTATTAAAAGAAATTAAGTCATCGTAGAACACCGTTATAGCCCCTCTTTAATACTTGCAAATTTACGTAATTTTTACGTTTACGTGCTGCTTTTTCTTACGTTTGCCACGTGTCAAATTGACACAAATTGACAACAAACGAGGGTGAATTCGATCGTACTTTAACGAGCGGCAGAATTTCGGACGATCCTGCCATCCCGTGCAAAACTGCTGGTAACTGGACTTGCCGGTACAGTAGCAAGTTCCATTCAGATCGATTTTTTGGCCGTTAGTAACGCGTACGTGTAACAAACAATACGGGAAGGAACATGAACGAGGATAAAACAAGTATAAACCAGAAAACCGACGTACGATAGAAAGAGAGACGGGACGAGAAGAGATTCTGTAAAGGGGGTAAGGGGGCTAGCAATGGCAATCAATTAAGACTCGCTGGGCGTCGTATAACGTAATAACGCGTTTTAATTTATGCTGGTTTTTATCGGACGCCCGGAGTTCCCAGTACTGGGTTGGGTACATATGTCGAATAAGTTATGGTTATGGGTATCAATTTATATGCATGCCGCATATCGCGTCGAAGAGCCTAGAACGTTTCTCACCGCGAGCCACGGCATGAGACGTCTCGGAGATAAAGCAGGAGGGACAGATAAGCGTGAAAGAGAAAGAGGGACCAACAACTTTCCGAGAACTGTTCGACCGCGCTTCTTCTGCCACCCTCGCGAACGGACGCGACTCCTCCGTAGGACCTCGAAACAGATCTGAGACCGATCTCAGCCTCGAGATCACAGAACACCTTGTCTTTTTTCCTACATCGAACCCAACACCGATGTTTCTAATGCAAAAATTTGTACCGCGATTTTACTTACAAATCCGCGTTGAATTTTGAATTATCATCTTACTCGAGGAACTACGGAGTTCGAGCGTTTGCTTTTGCTTCGTTATGGCAGTCTCTCGCAGACTGTAGACAAGAGATTACGTTTTCTTATATCTCTCAATCAATTTTCTGCAATTTTGCTTATATCTGCAAGGTTAAATTTTAATTCTTCAGGGAGTTAGATGTTGATACTTGAGAGTTGCGCGTAGATTTGTCGTCGTTTTGGATTTCGCTGTTTGCTCGAATTCTCTTCCGTTTCGATGAAATACGTGAGTTTTGCAGCGAGGGAAGTTGGTGGAATTTTTGAAGCTTTCGACGACAGTTATTTTTGTGGAACTCAATGCTCGAAAACTATATATAGATGCGACATCATTTTAATTTTGCCGTTTGCTTGAGTTGCTTCTCGTTCCAATTTAGTGCGTAATGGTAGTTAACGGGCTTATTAAATTTTTTTAACAGATTTTCAGTTCTTGCTGCAAGAATTGCTTTTGGAAAAATCGATGTGATGATAGTTACGTAAATGTAAATTTAATGCTATTTCGAATTACGCTGTTTAAATTCCTTCGCCATTTACAGCTCTCCCGAACAGTATGAATTAGTATGAACAATGTAGTGAGTAAATCTTATATCGTAATCAACTTGAGAATTGTTCGGAGTTTTTGAAAGGGTTGTTCTCAGGGAAACTGATGTTTGAGAATTATATGCAGATTTGTCGCAATTTTGGACATTCGTTTCAATTATTTCCACGAATTCATCGCGAAAAAGACACGTTTCAATCTTTTTCCTGGTATAATTTTATTGGATGAATGGCAATTGAATTGGTTCTTAGATCTACATAGAAGAAATTCTTCTTCTCTGACAGTAATGTTTCTCGAGAACTCACTTAGTTGCAATTCGAGTCTCTATCGTATTCTCTGAAACATATTGAAACTGTAAATGTTTTCTTCTATGGATTGTAAACACTTCACATGCCTGAGCGATCATCATTTCGAAAATGATTTACAGAAAAACATTATTTCCTCAAATAACTCGCAGTTTCCTCTCGGGGTTCTCTGCTTCTTTTTCGAACTGTCATAATAAATTTTACCAATCGATTACGATCGTTTGAGAAGACAAACAAAATTGTTTCAAATTCTCAATAAATATCTCGATTTTCGTAAAATTTCATCGTCAAGTTCGATCATCCTTTAACTTGGCGATTTCTCAAATTTAACTATTCCTTTTTCCTAAGGATATTCCGCCTATACGTATTTGTTACGCGACGAATCAAATTCCAAGTCCTTGAAAAAGTTCCTATTCTTCTTGCACTTAGTTCTCAGGAATTCATTTATTCGCGGTGAATGGACTTTTCGCTGTACTTCCTCAGACATGTTAGAATTATGGATTATCTTCGCGTCTCTGCCAGCGAGGGGCAACGTTTTTCTTTCTCCTCTTCAATTTATTCTATCACCGCGATTTGATGAATTGCACTTGCTAAGAATTCTAATTTCCCCGTCAGACCTCTTCTTTATTGAACATTAGTTTTCAAGCATCCCGGATACGTGTTAGAATTTTAGATATTTCCCGTTTCTTCCTGCTATTTCGATGTCTTCTTCCTCTCTGCGATTCAACGAACTTCGCTCGCTGTTGGCGAAATATTTCAACTTCATAAAACAGCTTCCTCTTCTTATCCCTGCTGTTTTTATTCAACGAACTTCAGTTTTTGTTTTCCGTATCGTATTTCCTGAAAATTTACCGAGGGTACCGAGTTTCCAAGAAACCTATCAAACGTTGAAATTTTTAGACGCGTTACTCGGAAAAGTACAACCACATCTTCTTAAAAGCTTCGTACAAAACACACAGCAATTGAAATTGTCTCGACCGATCGAATGGGTTTTTTCTCTTCGATGTGAGAAAGATAAACGCGAGGCTTCGATTCCGCTTTACATTCCTCCTTTTCGTCTGCGTCAGCTAGAGCGAGGAAACTTCTTATTCTACCCAGCAATCATTTCTCCATTTCAGCGCGTCAATCTTTTCGCGATTCTTTTAAAAACCCTTCAAAAATTCTTGGAAGGATGCAGCATAATTCCTCGGGATGAACGCGAGGTGGCGAAGCGTGAAGAACGCCATTCGATGGATTAATGTTTATCGCGCTAGATCAGGCGTGCGTATCCGTTGTGTACTATAAAACAATTTCTACGGAATTTTCGTGCGAATACCAGCTATGCAAAACTATCAATTTCCCAGCCTTCCGCGTTTATCTCGTCGCTTTATTCATACGACCTCGAACTCGAGCGAACGCTCGCATGTAAACTCGTTCGTATTTGCATCTTGATGTGCACCGAGCCTGCAGGGGGAAGGTCAGGTAACGAAGATCCAACATCGGCGATGATCATCGGTCCCACCTCTCCCCGTTCAGACTACAATTTCGTCACTTTCGCGTTTTATGCCTTTATTCTACGAACTCGTTTTAAAAAAAGTCTTCCTCGAACCGCACGGCCTCCGGCAACTGTCCGCATAAATTTGCACGATCGGGAAACTTGCAAAACCGACTCGTCCCGCGCGCGAATGCTTCGCTTCCTGCGTGTGTCAATTAGCACAACAAGCTCGCCGCTCGTCTAATGAGCGCGAATCGAAGAAATAACAACGCGTTCGCTTTTGCAAATTGCTCGTGTAACAGATCGAGCGCGGTTTTTACAGTTTACGTTAAATCGTTGTATCGTGTGCCGGAGGTAATTTCTCTTCTCTTTTTCTCTTTTTTTTTTTTTTTTTTTTAATTCATCGTGGATCGAAAGTCAGCTGACATCGAATTACATTCAAATCGGATTATTTATCGTCGAATCGAACGTTTTCTCGAAGCCTGTTGTATAGCCGAGAGCACAGAAGAAACACGTATACAAGAACTTATGTACTTTACTTATGTATTTATCGAGCACAATGATAAAATATACATAAATACGATCGGAGATACAACGAGCATATTTCTCTGGGCAATTTAAATTTTCAAACAGATAGAATATAAAAAAAAAGAGGAGGAAAAAAAGCGCTAATCTCTCAGCCACTTTTCTGATCCGACACAGTCATTTTCCTAATTTGCATGTTAATTGCAAAATTCCTTCCGTTCCTAATTATCATATCAGATTTCTATCAATCCGCCAACGAAGAACCGCTCGTTCAGCGTATGTATCGTTTATTTCGCTGATTTCTCGACAATAACTAACTGTTCGAATTTTCATCGGCTGGGCACCGATGAAAATCATTCGTTGCACGAACAAACGGAAACATCGACCAAATACCACAGCCACATGCGTTCAACGTATAAAGACGAATAAATATGAAAATAAATCGCGATAACCGAAGCGATAATTTCCATATTTCTTTCTTATTACGAACAGCGGCTCTCCCATTGATATTTTCAGTTACGAACACGGTTAACAGTTTCGGTGGATTATGTCCCAGGTAAAATCTTATCTCTCCGGGAATCTTCTTCGCGACAGGCGAATGAAACATCGCCTTTTCTGAACCGTATATTCCCTAACCTTCCCCTTAGGTAGAGCCTAACGTAGAGGAAAACGTAATACGGCGTGAAAGTGCTTTAGCTCGGTGGCTAAAAATATTGGGAACGAGATGCAGAAAGATACGATTGATTTCGTTTGATCTAAGGCCGATGGAAATTTTTGCATACAACCGTTCTGAATAATTATACAGGAATATCGTTTCCACTCGTAACGTTATAGAATATAAAAATGCGAAGCGATCGGAGAAATCTTTTACGAACAAACAGCCAACGAGATAGAGTTAAGTGACGCAAGCACGTAACAGTTTCTTCGTATATTTCGAATCTATAAATAAGATGGTATCCTTCCGTATCGGATGAATCTACAAAGAACAGTAGAGTTTAACAGCATCGGAGCATTAATTAATACATACGTTTCATTTACAGTTACTCCGACCAGTATCTCACTTTACATATTCCGCTAATCCTTTAGGCCATCGTAATTAAAGCGTGTTCCCAAGAGAATAATGTTTCGTTAGAAAGGCTTAACCGGTCGAAATATTTGAACGTAATAACTCGATACAATCCGGCGTTAAGCGTATGACAACAATTAAATGAAACGATTAAATTCTGACTATATTTTCGCGCGTGACGAGCGAGAATCTACTCGCGTGTTCGGCAGGCGATTTCCGCGAGGCGCGTCCTTAAATTTCACGGAAAGGGGACGAAATTGCATCGAAGAAAGGCTGAATTCCGAGAAATACCTGTCCTTCATTCATTCACTCGTCACAAATTACCATTCTCCTTCCACTCGTGTCACGATCGTCGAACGCGGAACAATTTACGATACCACTGTGTGCCGTCTTTCGGGAAAGGAGCTGCTCTCCTCCGAGGTAGGGAATTCCCCTTTGCGAGGTTCGTTGAACCGAATATGTCAGACTGCGAGATTTATCCCGTATGAATAATTTACTGCCAACGCGGACAGTGATATCTCTCGATACCGCTGTATGCCGAGCTAACGCAACGATTTCTAAACGGTTTTATCTGCATTTACGTATAATTAACGATCTCCTTTTTTAATAATTCTAGGTTAAAGTATGAATTTTCATTTGGATATGGTTAGCGATCTATTTGGGTAATCGTCGTCATCGTGCGAGCGACAGTGATTGATGGTATTCTGAAAAGCAATTATGTTATTGTCAGTGATCTCTTTGAATAACCGAGCGTTACGATAGGCGTCTTAATTTGGATATAGAGTCGCCGGTATTTCTCGAATAATCGTAAATTAAGTAGAGATTTAAATGGAAATATAGTTGGTTTCTTCGAATAATAGTAATCACGTTTTATACAAGTATATAAGATATAATTGATCCATTCTTCGAATGATTAAGAACCGAGTCTCGATTTAAATACCTATGGTAATTAACGATACGATGATAATAATCGTACATCGAAGGACAAGTAGCGTTTTAGTTTTTAGAATTAGTAATTCGTTTTTACGACCACGAGCCAGAATACGCGAGCTTTCGTTCGAGGGCAACTAGTCATTTCTTTCTGACCTCTTATAACTCTGAACTGAAATCCTTATGTGGCTGTGTAACATTAAACAGCTCAACGCTTTCAAGGGATAAGGATGGATAAGTATCCCGTAACAAATCAAATCTATGTCCGCTGCAAAATAAAAATTTCCTAATGGAAAATTAATCCAGAACAAGGTAGAATATTATATACGTTTAAATATATAAATTTTCTCACCATTCGAACCGCTCGCTCCGTGATTTAATCAATCTCGACAAAGTATTTATATAACGTTGCATGGAGAAGGAGCTGAGACAACGTTGAAACGACGTGGACGGGTATCGTGTATGAAAATTCGAGGTTTAAATTGGGCGCAGGATGGCCCGGTCCCCTAATAAAAGCGGACCAGAAACGTGGCAATTTCACGCGTTAGCCTCGATTGACTCGGATCGTTTTCGTGATCACGAATCTGCTACAACCGGCCTGACGTCCCCTCGTCCGATTTCACACATCGGGAACGTGTTCGTGGTGTCCTTGTAATTTATCTTCTTCGAACTTTCTAGAAGAATTCACGATACTGAACGTATAAGCAACGATAGGAAAAGAGAGAGGTGGCGGCGGCCAAATGAAACGGCGACGAAAAGAGATTCCGGCCGAGTAGAAAGTTCTATGATGAGGCCCATTTGCATAAGTCGATAGTAACGAAAGTGGAAACTGCCTGGCTGTTCTTGTCCCCGCTGTTTTTCCACAACATCCGCACCGATTTCGATCATCCGAACGCGCGTGACATAACCGAAGAGTTATGTCCGGGACTTGGTCGAAGAATTCACAATGGGCGGTCTACGTGAACGGTTAGCTGTTGGAACCTTACGGGAAATATCTCCTCGAATAGAAAGTTCCAGCCGGCCGTTCCGGCTTTCCGTAATCCTTGAAATTTCAAGATTTCGATAGCAAGATTCGTCGATGTTTGCCAATTCTTTCACGTCGTTGCCAATTGTTCGGGTAGGTCCAAGCTTCGATCGAAGCATCGTTGTGTCGTAGGTTGCTCACAAGTTCGCCAGAGCATGCAATACGTTGTTCAAGTTATTCGTATTCTTGTCGTTTGTGGTGTGTTTGTTACACGAATAGTTGACACGCATTTCGTTGCTGATTAAGTATATCGTTCCTTGACATTGTCGCCGATTGTTCGAGCAGGTGGAAATTTCAATCGGCATTCTTGGATTGTAGGCTGCTCACGAATTCGTCGGAGTATAGAGTGAGATGTTTAAGATATTGGTCGTTCGTTGTTACAGATTTTGTTGCTAATTAGGTGATATATATTGTTTCTTGACAGCGTCGCTGATCGTTCGAGTATTATTCTTACGTTCACTTTGAAAAAAAGATTCGTCAGTGATATTTTTAAACAGATATGATGAAACTTATTTTCAAATCTCGCATTGTTGAATAAGAAGATCATATTTCCGAAATTCTTTGGAAATATGTATTTTCATAAATACCTGGTCAAATATGTATATAATTTGAGCAATTGACAAGGTGCTAAATGAACAAATAATTTAGCAGGTGAATGCATCAGTCTTTTTAATAGTCGCAGCCGATCCTTTCGGTACCTTAGAGACGCAGATCTTGCGACATCAAGCAGTTTAACAAACGATGAAGTTTAGAAATGAATTCCAATCGATCCAGTTAATCGAGTCGATAATTCTCCGATTATCTCACAAGCAAGAAGCTTTCTTTTTGATAAGTGTTTTTAAAAATACCTATTCAAATATAATCTGTTCGATTTAATATTTGCCCGATATCTTCTATTTAACAACTGAATTCTTCGTGGCGATTTTGTAATTTAATTTCCGATGGGCGAGTATAAATTTGATTAAGGCCGAGATTTCACGCCTTGTTCGCAGCTTTCAAACGCAATTTGAAATTTCTTCAGCAGGTGTTTGCCGTGCTTTTTAGCTCGATGTGCCTTACTTAAAGCAGAACGAAGCGGAGGCAATGCTTTATCGGATAAGACATCAATTTTCGAATCTTTTCATCGATCGATCGTACATAAATTTGTCAATTTATCTCGGAAGAATCCTGTAACGCTTAATGAAATTCCCGACGTTGAACGTGTTTTCTTAACTCGTAGCTTGTGAAATTATACTGTTTTTCGCGTGACGTCACGGCTTCGTAGAAATCGATATGCCTTCAAATTTTATTATCTTCTCCGACTCTCGATGAATATGCATGCGGAAGCACAGATTTGCGCGAAACAGGTTCGCGTCTGAAACGCGACAACAAGAGAACGCAAACAGAGGATTCGACCAATGGAAATGCATTTCTTTCTTTTTCCTTCTGACTGCCATTAACATAAATAACCCGTATATGAAAATCAATGTTATCGGACTACTTTTAATATCTATTTTTAGGCAACGAACTGACGCTGCTCGATGTTCTATTTTTAAGATCTCCGGCAAATCCGAGCAAAATAAATTTGAATTCCGAATACCTTATCGCGTACTCGGTCAGTGATGTACAATTTTGGATAAGATTGAACTACGTATTTCGTGTTAAGAAATAATTAAATGGGAAACATTGTCGTAAAATCGTAATTAAATATATATTGCATTAGTTATGAGGAGGAAAAAATCAGGAGCTGGTTACGCGGACTGTTCGGATGAAAATGATCGATGTTCAAACGTTACACGCGCCATACTGATTAGTAATAAAATACACAAGTGAAAATATCCTTTCAATGGCAATTAAGATATACGATAAAATCCACGCGCATTTTTCAGTTTACGTACACGCGGCATGGATCAGTTTACTATTCCTTGGCGGATATTATGGGACGAGAACCCACAGAACAACCACGGAAATCGGTGTTCTACTTTTAAACTGGTAGGATCTAGTCGTAATATATCGTAACCTAACAGGATACCGATGATAATCGCTATAATTTCTCTTACATTTCTTTCGTTCAATTCTACGTTTCGCGTTACGACAACGGGGAACGATTATTTACTCGATTAACTGGTATTTTGCATATTTCAAAAGATAACGACGAATGTGGGTTTTTGTAAGATTTACACGATTCTAGAAAGTGATTAATCACTGGATTGCACGTACTTATGCACTAAATATATGTCACAGTATGCAAATAAGGTACGTGACATATGAAGATGTAATATATGAACGTACGTCGAAAGAAATATGTCGAAGTATGGAAAAAATGCATGAGATACGCAACGAGTGTATGGAATATTGAAAATTGGAGTGTTACAGTAATAAGATTCTTTGTTATCTGCACGTTACGACTATAATTTAAATTCCAACAAATTGTAAACATTTCTCAGCCTCGATTAATCGGTGACTTCGATCGGTTAAAATTAACATAACGAAAGCATATTCTACGACTTCTGTTCGCTTCTTAGCAAGTTCATCTACTATTTCAAATTTCAGACTCGCGATACAGTTTTGGAATTTCTCTTGGGCATCGTTCTTAGTTCCATACTACTAGCGATATGATACATCTCTCGATATTATTTAATAATCGTGTGCAATATCGTTAATAAAACTCGATATAAGGTATAAAACGTAGAATATTTAGCTACACACAATATCTTCTCACTGTAGATTTCTTCAAAACTTCGCTATAAATAATATTCAATTTTACAAAATAGTTACGACGAAAGTACGCGAAGTACTTTACGAAGTAATGTACTTTAAGGTACAATAGTCTTCTCGCAGAAGCATATAACGACAAATACGTAGGAAACTTATCTCGCGAAATGTGAAAATTAAGACCCTCTACAGATAAAACATCCTTCGTCCAGGTTTCGCTTTATCAAGAATTTTCTGTATAAATATGCATTTGCATACGTATAAATATTCACAGTATGTCGTAATAATCACTGTATGCATATTCTCATCATAAATCGCGTCAAATGTAATCTACATAACGAATAAAGAAATATACTTTTGTGAGTAACTGCAAAGGATTAAAACGCAACGCACGATGAAACGGGCCATCGGTTCTATCGGATCGATCAATTTTTTGACGAATCAAGGACTTTTGATCCATTCGCTGTTTCAGTATCAAGATAATTTTTTAGGTTTCTCGTCGAACGAGGTTTCTCGTTCCTTTCAACATCCTGTAAGACTGCGAAAAATAACCGAAATCCCAAGTGTTTTTTAACGAAAATCAACCGTAGCGAACACGTTGAGAAACCGAACGAGTCTTTGGATAATCGCGATCAGGTTGTTCGCTGGACGATATTCGAGAACCAGCAGAGGATCTGCCAAAGTCACCGAAGAAACGCTAGACGAGCATTCCTTGCCGCAGAATGCTCACACCCACGAGAACTGCTTCTAAACCGGTAGAATCCAGTTGGTAAAGCGATTTATAATCCCGAAGTAAACTCATACAGTGTGTTAATTATATCGATCGGTGGTGAAATGATTTTTAAAGTATCTCTGAATTCTAAATCCGTCGATTGAAGAACCAGTTCTCGCGCCAATTCAACCATTTCTCGCTTTTCCGCCGTTGATTCTTCCTTTCGTCGAAGCCACGGTTTCGCAACCAAAGCTTTCCAACGCGAAATTCAAAATTAGCAAAAAATAATTCATTTTATCTCGCCCGATAATGAAATGAGTACGATCAGGATACCTTTAACGGTACAAAAATAAGAAAACTAATCAGAGATAATCTACTTAGGTAAATTGGTAGTCAGCGAGTTGACGTTATTCTTTGTGTTTCTTTTATTCACGTTCTCTCTTAATTTCTCTCGACACTGAGTTTCAAAAAATATACCTTAGGTGTCGTGTATCCATTTTGAGAGATACAAAAAAGTAAATGCAAATTATCATATTTGATACGTTCAATCGCGTCAACTGATAACATAAATTACATAAATTATATAAATTATCGCTGTTAATTTCAAGCTTAGCGAGATACGCATTGTGTTGTAACGAAACTTTAACATTTTTTTATTCAATTAATTAGTACTTGGAAATTCGCTGACAACGTTACAACTTATAATTGCTATAGATAAATTATTTGGCGCTGGTATAGTAGGAAAATTGAATAGCACAGTGTCGAACGAAGAAAAAAGTTTCAAAGATACGCGAGCATGTAAATTGCGAGATACACGGCGTTATAAAAGATTAGACGAATACGGTAAATTATAGTACGATTAGAAACGTAGCGGCCTAAACAAGGATTACGTCCCCGTAGAGGCTGCGTGAAATGAAAATCAGATCTCGACGGCAGCCTGCGCGGCACGCAAACTAGACGCATACCATCGGAAAACGCGTTCGCGGAACCTGTTAACCTCCGAGGCCGAGAGAAGAGAATTCATTCTGACTGATTCCAATGGATTCCGACAGTGGTTGGGGCACGCCATGAGAGACAAAAGAGACGTCATCCAGAATATCTCGAGCATTAGAACGACGACGTCGTCGCTGACGACAAATGTCGGCTCTCCTTCCGCCAAGCTCTTCCTACGTCCACGTACGCGTACTGTACGTACACGAGAAACTTACATACGCAACGACTACGAGTAATAATGACGATCGAGCCGCGTAAACGCGATGACACAAACGAAAAGAAGCGTGTGCACGCACACGGCACACGGCACACCAGGCAACAGTAGCGTATACGTACGTACGAATGTAAGTACGTATAGAGAGAGAAAGAGAGGAAAAGACAGAATAATGACTTACTGTGCGCGGCAAAGGTCATGATGACGTCGCTCTGGTCGATGGCCCTGAGATCCTGACCGGTGAGGTCGAACTCGCCGGCCCTACGTTGCTGCTCGCCGATCGGCTTCTCGTCTTCGTCCTCGCCGAGAGCATTCTTGTATATGTCCAAGAGAAACTTGGGCGCCGACCTCTTGACCTGCGGCGGCCTACCGGCCGTATTCCTTGGCCGATCCGGTAATCCAAGAAGATTCAATATCTCGTGTTCGACCTCGCGTTTCTCCCGCTGGCTAACCACTCTGTGGACGATCGTTTGATCGAAACCGTTGTCGACGTAGAGGCCGCTCATCCTGTCTGCGGCGGCGGTGCTCGTCAGCCCGGCGAGGATCGTACCGAGGATCAGCAGGGGCGCGAGACGGCGCGGCGACATCTCAGCGCGTCTTTCCGCTCGAGACCGACACGGGCCGGAAGGCACCATTCTACCTCCCGCCGCTTCCACCACCACCTCCACCAGCACCACCTTCCCCTACGCCACCGCCTCCTCCTCCTCCTACGTCGGCGTTCG
>NT_177864.1:1078399-1079142 GCF_000188095.3 Bombus impatiens | reverse complement strand
ATCGAGCCACCAACGTGGACGCCGAGTGGGACCGCCGCCGAGGCGATCGAGCCGCGATCCAGATGCCGCGGAATCGATCGATCCTGATCGATCGATGTGTCCCCGGATCGCTATGCGACGACACCGCGCACTCTCCTTATATCTTCTTATATACCGTCTTATATCGTCTCGACGCGCCACTATACGAACCTCCAACTTACGGAATACCGTCAAACTTCTTTCGTTATCTTTCGCCTCTTCTCCCTCTTATACCGTTACTTAGTACGATTTTTCTTCTCTTTCTTCGTTTCGATCACTCGGTCCAAGTCGTTCTTCGCTAAATTAACAATGAACGTAACGAAACAGACGACACGTTTATCCGTCGTCTATTTAGTAGTTCGTCTCACGATATTCCCCGACCTCAACACTGATCGACTTTTCTCTTGCCACTGTTCAAAGTATCCACGCGTAGTATCGCTCGATCGAACTCGATCCACTCGAAGCTTATCCGATCGTTCCGTTCCGTGCTTCCTCTCGCTACTGCGATCGAGGATCGATAAAAAGACACATAGTAGCGCGCACTTTGTCCGTGAAGCGATTTAAAAGATACACGGGGCGCATGTTCGCGAAACGCGCACACGGCTGATTCTCGAGACCGTCTCGGTGACCAGCGGTGACCACTGCCGCTGACTCCCGCGATGCCAGTGCCAGTCTGTTTGTCTGGCCCGTGCCGTGCACCTCCTCGTCGTCGCTGCTCCTCCGCG